>NW_020954557.1:34060849-34108344 GCF_900497805.2 Vombatus ursinus | reverse complement strand
GTGTGTGTGTGTGTGTGTGTGTGTGTGTGTGTGTTTGTTCATGAAAGTAGTCCTGGCAGAATTTAGACTTGTCAACAGCTTGCTATACTGTAACAAGCCACTTTCCTTCTGGCAACCTTAACGATTCAAACACAACTGTGAACTCAAAAGTGAGCAAAAATGGCCACTGAACAGAAACTATAAAGCTTATTGGAAATATTTTGTAGGAAAGGTGAAACCACACTTGGGTCCTTCACTATACAGTTCTGTATAATCGATCCAGTTAACAGTAACTAACTAGTAGTTTGATAACAGTAGCAGATAATTATAGCTTGATTACAGAGGGAATATATAGTCAGGCAGCATGGTATAATGGAAAAGTTACTGGCTCAGGAGTCAGAGGACCTGGATTCAAATCCTACCTCTGACATTAACTTCTTGTGTGGTCTTAAGTCATTCAACCTACTGGGACCTCAGTTCCCTCACTTGTAAAATGAGGGTATTGAATTAATTGGCTTTTAATGTCCCACCTAGTCCTGTTCCTATGATTCAGTGAATTGCCATTGTAAAGGCATAGCTGTAGGAAGCCAAGATTTTCAAGGGAGAAATCCCTGGACACCTCAGAAGTCCCTGAGGGTATCACTTTATTACAGTACAATAAGAGTAATTTGTTCATAATGAAGACCCTCGGTCAAGGAAAAAAAAATGAACAGCTAATTTGTGTTCATTTTACTCTGCTTAAGAAGGCATAGAAATATGTGGTTTTTTTTCCTTCAAAATTTCAGTCAATTTATTTTTAAAAAACCTTGAGCCTTAAATGGGTAAGTTTCCGTTATCTGGAAAATTTACTTATGCAGAACACCTAACTTCTAATGGTGCTATTTGGCTAAGAACTTGTAGTTAATACTAGTTAATATAGACATTGAAATTAAAAAAAAAAAAACCTTTTTTCTTGAATATTTACAATTCAAACTGACCTCTATCTAGTTACTCAAGATATGAGTGTATACATACTTGCAGATTATCATGCCACAAAATATTCAACACCCTTCTTTCCTCATCTCAATATAAGTACTATCCCTCCCCCACATATCTAAGACATAATTTGCATTTTACGTTTTTATTAAAAATAACATGAAGACACATGATTTTAATATTGGTCAAATATTTTTTAGATCTTTTGCCTTTGAGCTGGTAGTTATTAATGTGGCTTAATATCACTGTTGACATAAACTATTTTTAAATCAAATATGCACATTATACTATACTTAATATGAACTTGGACAAATTGCTTTACATCTGTGAGCCTCAGTTCACATATCTCTGGAAAAGATGGGGAAGTTGGACAAGCTGATCTCTAAAATCCCTTTCAGTTCTTAAGTGATCCATGATTCCAAAGATCAAGTGCAGCATGCACATATAATATGCTCAAAAAGTCAGAATAATGAGTGATTTAAAGGTCACTAGGAAAATGTGGGTGATACAGTCAATGATATCAGTTAATATATTAACTCCAATATTCTTCAGCAATCAGTATTCGTCTATCAAGCATCATGAACAGCATAAAAATATGATTGGATTTCAGTTACAGTCATTTTGAATAGAAGGATGTTGTTAAGAAACACAGGCGTCACAGAATAACAAATTTACTTCTTTTAGAGTAATCTAGGCTTTTTTACCCCTCCAAAATGCCAATTTACCCTAAATGTGTGAGAGTACATTTAAAATATTGCTTACTGATATACCTATATTTTTCTTTCTTTCTTGATAGTGCTGGGCCTAAAGGAGATAACATTTATGAATGGAGATCAACTATACTTGGACCACCAGGCTCTGTATATGAAGGTGGTGTTTTTTTTCTGGATATCACATTTTCATCAGATTATCCATTTAAGCCACCAAAGGTAAGGGTCTTTTTAGTATTTGCAGACTCCTCGTTAAAAAAAAAAAGAGGTATTTCAAAATATCATAGATTGAATAATTTGATTAATGTGAGTTTTATATAATGATATTTTAAGGGAACAGTATAGAAACTGAAGAAATCATTCAGGCAGCAAGCATTTATTAACCTTAAAAATGGGTTGGAGGGAGGAAGCATACATGACTGACAGAAACAAAGGGGTTGGCAGACCACTGAAATCATATATTTATTCCTCAGAACTGCATTCTTCATTCATTATTCATCCATCCAGCAAACCAGGATCAAGTCATTCTGCCTGGTGCTAAGAAAGATACAAAGATAAATGGGTCCCTGCCTTCAAAAATCTTATAATCTAGTAGAGAGAGCACATAATAAGAAAACTCAGAACAAATATATATATGGAGTCATAAGCATGTTTTCTGTCTTAAGCAAAATATTGTCATAGGAAAAGCTATCACACTACTTCATTGTCTATGAAGTCAATATCCATCTGAATTTTAGGGGTTGAGTAGACAAAGGGTAGGGAATGACTTTGAACCATTTTCATGTAGAAGGAAAAACATATGGAGTTTAGTTTGTACCTAACCAATATACAGAGCTCTAACATTTCCCAGACTCCAAACAGGCAAGCTGGAGGGTAAAAGCTTCCAGAGTGGTGCCTGAATACGAACAGTCCCCGAGGTTTCAAGGAATGGAAAGACTAGAGAAAAGGAGGTTCCTTCCAGGTTTAGATCTGTGATTTGTAAGCTAAAGATTCCAGGTGAAGAAACCTAATTTAAAGTCAGTAGCATTGTTAAAAGGTGATACAAAGGCAGATACTTTGACATTTATTTCTTTTTAAATATTTATTCCTTATCATGCTTCTCTCCTATTTAACATTTGTATAGAGAGTATGTGTTCCTCGTTATTTTTCAAATAAAGTTTATTTTTGCCTATGATTAAGTTAGTGTAGGGGGAGAAATGGGTCTCTGCTATCTAAAAACACAACTAACACCACTGAGAACTGCTCACAAGGTTCTTGGGGTCCTAACAAGTCTCTATCACAGTGTGCCTGGAAGATTCAGCCTTACAGAACAAACCTAGTCTCACATGAGTAAAAACTCTAATTGATTGAAAACCCAAAATGGTAACTGCTTTCATTCTTCTGCCCATTAGCTTTCAAAAGTAGAGCAATATAAATGTACTATACTGTATAAAATAAGCCAGAACTTAAGAAATTAAGCCTATGAGTGTACTGGATTATTGACATTTATTTCTACATGCTCAGTTTCTTCAAGTATAAATTGAGTTACTGATGTTGAAAGGTCAATAAACAATTTCTTGCTGAACAAAATCCTACAAGTGAGAAAGAAAAACACTGTTGAAAGGAATGATTCCTGCATTCAGAGTTCAAAAAAATGCTTTGTATTTCATCCCCCTTAGGTTTCCCTTCCCTCCCCCCAAAAATTAATAGTACCAAATCAAGTCACTAAGGGTAGCAGTATATAGTACAGCAGATAGAATCCCGACTGATATTACCTGTATGACTTTTGGCAAGATATTAGCCTTTCTGGGCTTCACTTCCCCATCTGTAAGATGAGGAGGTTGGACAAGATGGTGTCTGAGGGACCTTTCCAGTTCTCAATTCTTACAATCCTCTCATTTTTTTTGTACATTTTATGTAGATCCTACCACATATATCATCACTAATTATCACTTTTTAAGGGCTCTCTTTTTTTGGTTGTTTAAAGAATAGTCATTTTTTTCCTCATACTTTTACTCAGTCACTTGGTAAAACTCCTCATTATTTTAAGTGAGAGTTTCTGACAGTTTGATCTGGCAGATGAAAGCTGAATGTAATTCTTGCTTGTCCCATGTCCTCTTGTATATCTGATAGCATCATTTTTCTCCATTGCTGAATTCTAATACATATCTAAGTTCAAGCAAGGTACTGGAATTTCCTCAGAAACAGTATAAATATCATTCTCTTTTATCACTCAGGAACATTTTTGTTGTTGAGTGCTTCAGTTGTATCCAACTCTTCATTGACCCCATGGACTGTACTATCCTTTGTGTTCTTGTTAAAGATAGAGGAGTGGTTTGCTATTTCCTTCTCTAGTGGATTAAGGCAAACAGAGTGGCTTATATTTGAGGCCAGATTTGAACTTAGTCTTCCTGACTCCAGGCCTAGTGCTCTACCTAGTGAGTTATCTGGCTGCCTCAGGAACACCAGTTAATAGTTATTAATTGATTATTGGTTGCTGGAAGGACTTTGATAAATTACCAAGTATACATTTTAATTAAGCCTTGCTTAAACCAAGATTAATGATTCTTTCCTTTTACATCATTGTTTGTAGTCAGTTTTTAATACTCTGCACATAGATAATCCTCATTCTCAGAAGTCTACCTCTCATCCATCCTACTACCCTTTCCTATGGCTTCCCTCTTTTTCCTATTCCCTCACTTTCAAAGGATGCTTCTTTATCTTACAGAGGCTGCCTTTGCCTCATTTCTACAGCTGTATTTGCTCTTCACTATCTATCAGTCTAATATGAGAGAGAGCCATCTGAGAGAATGCAGATGGGGAAATGGAAGTGGAGGAGAAGGCCCAAGTGACCATTTCTAGAACCATTCCTCCAAACTCCACTGTGTTGCTTTTTGATAAGTTTTTCATTGTGACAAGAGTTGACACAGTTGATGATGCTTTTTGCTGCTGGAAGACCTACCTGGCAACAAACTTTTTTAGGTAAGACAGGTTTTGTTAATCAAGGAAATTGTGTTGCCTTCCTAGAACTGTCATTATGGTTTTTTAATATAGCATGAGGGAATTTAAAAGGAGATAGTAAGGGATAGGCATACATGGAGGTAAGCAGAGTGTCTTGGGTTGTCCCCATTTATCCTCCCAACTTTTTAAATATACTGTTTCAACTCCATGCCTCTATTTAATCTTTCTCTGTCGTTTTTTTCAAAATGCTGTCTACAAGGGGCTACTTAGATCAGTTGTGTTGACTGAATTAACCAAATAAACAGTGTGTTTCTAATGTAACACAGACCAGTTGCTCCATATTGAGGAGGGAATCCCCAGGTGAATTTTCTGTTGTTTGGTACTTTAATCTCTGTGATAACACTTTACTTTATGACTGCTGATAGTCGAGAGTTTGAAGTTTCTATTATAAAGGATGAATTTTTATTCCATTTTCACTGTTGACTACCTTTAGGTTACTTTCCGTACCAGAATTTATCACTGCAACATCAACAGTCAGGGAGTCATCTGTCTGGATATCCTTAAAGACAACTGGAGCCCTGCTCTGACTATTTCAAAGGTTTTGCTGTCTATTTGTTCCCTCTTGACAGATTGCAACCCTGGTAAGCAAATCCTAATAAGCATAAAGTAATATTTATCCAAACCACCAAATTCTGTCTTTCCCCAGTCATCTTAAATGTGGAATGAAAATGAAGCAGCTGCTGATGAATAGAAGAAATAATGAGAAGACATTAGTATAAATTTCATTTTTAGTTCAGTTGTTAATTTGCCAGCATTTAAAAAAAATTCCATTAATATCCGGAGTATTGCTTTTTTCCATAGTCTGTTGGTCTTCGTTGCCTGTTGCTCTCCTCCCTTTTGAGAGGACTAAAGCATGGTCTCTTTTCTCCTGATCCCCCAAAAAGTCGACCATTTACAGATGCATGGAGGAGGTTTTCCGTTGTTTTTCTTGGTAGAAGTAGTCAATTGTATATTACACTGAATCTGCACATAAAAATAATTGTTGCTAGTGAGGGAATTGGACTAGATAGTTTCTAAGGTAAGGCCCTTTGAAGCTCTAAAATCTATGATTTGGTTATTCTGATAGAGATCACGTTATGTCAGGAGTTTCTGGACAAGACTGTTACCTTAAAAAGTTTATACATACATAAATGCACATAGCTATCACACCTGGTTTTTTGTTTTTTAAAGATAATTATATGTCTGAAGTAGTTTTTGTTTTAGCTGAGCTACTTGGCATATCATTTGTTGCATCATAATTATCAAAGCCCTTGACTAATATGGTTGAAATTGATAACCTACTAAATCATAGGAGATAGCATTATGTTTCATGTAGGGCCCTTGAAACGAAATGGCAAAAAATAAACGTTTATCTCGGAGGGTGGAAGTGCCTGATATTCTTTGAATGTAGAAGGTGAATATGAAGTCAGATCATAAAATATTGTTATCATCATTATTATTAATAACATATCAGAGCATTATTCTTATGAGACAAAAATAGGCCTATTAATGAAACCTTTTCCCTGATACTCCTTAATACAGTTTTTTTCTTTTTCTTTTTTTTGCAGAGGGTGGGGTGGATTTGGGGGCATAAACAGCCAATCATATGACAATTTCATCTTTTTTTTTTTTTGTCTTTGGGGAAAAAAATACTCTTGTTTTTCCATCAAGTAGCTACTGGAAAATATAGCCTTTTCATTTGTGAGAGAATAGTGTACTGGTCACTAAAGACCTGATGAAATATTTTCTAATCTTTCTTCTTCCCTTTTTACAGCTGATCCTCTGGTTGGAAGCATAGCCACTCAGTATTTGACCAACAGAGCAGAACATGACAGGATAGCCAGACAGTGGACCAAGAGATATGCAACATAAATGGCGTCTTTTTTGCTCAGTGCAAAGAAGCAGGAGGCCTCTTTACACTGTGCAGCAAATCTTTATAGCCTTTACAATACGGACTTCTGTGTATATGTTATACTGATTCTACTCTCTGCTTTTATCCTTTGGAGACTGGGAGACTGCCCAAAAAGGTAAATGCTATCACGAGTAGAACTTTGTAGCTGTAGATTAGTTATGTTTAAAATGCCTACTTGCAAGTCTTGCTTCTTTGGGATATCAAAATGTATTTTGTGATGTACTAAGGATACTGTTCCTGAAGTCTACCAAATATTATAGTGCATTTTAGCCTAATTCATAATCTGTATGAAGTTATTAAAGTAGCTTGTAGATGACTAGAAATTATGTCATTTGTATTAAACCCAGATCTATTTCCAATTATGTGGTACATGCTGTTGTGGAAAATGTTTTACCTTTTACCTTTGTCAGTTTGTAATGAAAGGATTTCCTTTTACCCTTTGTAGCTCAGAGAGCGAGCACCTAATGTATCATCTCGAACACAATAAACATGTTCCCGGAGGTGTAGTTTCCTTGTCTTAATGTTCTAAGTTAATCTTTGAAGGGATTTATAGATCAACAGTAGATATATCTGGTATATTTATGGACAAGATAAAAATGCTGGGCACACTATTAAGTGCCAATTGTGGAAACTTAAATATTTAATTTTTATTAAACCTATTTGAAAGCATAAACTTACTCCCCTGAGTTGTAATGAACTTAACCTGTAATTACTAGAGGTTCTTTGGACCACCCTGGATCATATTAAAAAGCCCTAATGCAGGGCTAAAAGAAATGAAACATTTTAGATAACTCAGGTTACGCGTAACATAAATTATATTATTTCAGAGCCGGAAGGGATGTTGAGGGATCATTTCATCCAGTGGTGTCAAACTCAAAATAGAAAAGCAGACCACTAAACTGTACATATGGATCCTTGTGGGCTGCATATTGACTTAGAAAACCACAAATTAACATTTTTGATATTTTTTTTTTTTTGGTATTTTTATTCAATTTAGTTAAATTGTCCCAATTATATTTTAATCTTGTTCAGGCCTTACTTGGGAGTGTTGTGGGCTGCAGTGAAGCCACAGTGTGTGGCAGACAACTCCAATCTAGTCCGAACCCTTCATTTTACAGATGGGGAAACTGAGGTTCTAAGAATTGAGGTGATTTGCTTAGGTTGTAACAGTAGTTAGTGGCAGAGCCAGGACTGGAATTCAGTGCGTCTTATTCTAAGTCCTAACCCAGAGCTCTTTCTACTATAACTTGCTGCCTTTGGGATTTTTTGCTTCTGGGTTGATTTTTATTAAATCAATATATTAGATATTACTATCTCATTATAGTAATATCTCTTATATTGTGAATAGATCTTTTTTTCTTCTAATTTTGATTCTGCTGTTTTTTATAGAATTCATTCACATCATTATTAATATTAATTTCAGCAAAAATACCTCTTAGGATAAAGTTAAACAAAAAAAAAATAGAATTGATTAGTCATTAAGGTGGAATGGATTTGTAGAATTAGTGTGGAGAAGCACATAAAAGTATTTTTTTTTAATCCATTTCAGTGTTTTTAAATGTTCTACCCATCCTGTGGTTACATTTATTAGCACTCAGGGATCTTTTATATTTGTTGCAATTTTCACAACTGGGAGTAGAATTTGTCATATTTTGTACCTAGGATACCTTTTGAGGCATTACTGTCTAATAACATAGTTAGAATCCCATAATAATTTTATAAAGGTCCCTTCTGTAGTTACTAAATACAACCTCCAGATTAGGAATCTCTGGCATAAAGTTCATAGTATGTAGCTCTTAATAGGAAAATTGGTTCAGAGTCAGAAAGCAGTCCCTTCTTAGTTGTGTGCACTATCACTCACAGTGCCTCTAAGTGTATGTGGAAAATAATTTTGTTAGAAAAGACTTAGAGGAATGTGTGTAAAGATAAAATTATACTTTTGTGTCTAGCTTTGATCAAAGCCCTCTTTATTAAGGGAAATGGGTTAAAAAATAAATACATTTGTGTTGCACTTGAATACCCAAAAGTTGACTCTCTGAAAATCCTTGAGTGTAGCTGGTTTGAGGAGTTAAAATATACTATTGAGGGCCTACTCACTTTGTACCAGTGGGTTTTTTCCCCCCACTCACCAGATTGAGAAAATGACATGTTTAATCATTCCTACTTTCTACTGTACTCCTGCTACCCCTGTGACCACTTCCCATGAAATATGGGAACAAAAAATTTCATGATTTGGTGTATGCATTTAGGCATATGCAAATTTCCAAATGCTAAAATGGGACAGACAGGTAAGTAAGGGTTAGAGAGAAGGTTGTTGAATTTTTTTTCTTAAAACCTAATTTAAGCTCCCCCACCCAGTGAGAAAGGGATGATTTCAGTATAAGGGTGCTTATAAATCACATGGTACTTAATTGGTTAACCACTTCAGCATTCTAAAATTTAAGATTTTTTTCTCTCCCATGTTCTGACTTCCTAAATTGGTGTTCAGCAGGTATAGCCAGAGATAAACTGAATCATGTTTTATCATCGTTAAACTTTGCCCACACCTACTAAAAACACAGATTTGAAAGATTTTTTTTTATAAGTTGTCGAGAGTCCTTCAAAATGGTTATAGCATGTTATGATGAGTTCACATTATACCACCGAAGAACCTGCACTCTTATCTACCGTATCGCCTTAGAATGGTAGCTTGGTGTAGTAGGAAAGACTTGGAATCTAGTCCTGGTTCTACCATTAGTTAGCTTTGTAACTTTAGGCAAATGACTTAATCTCTCTTCTCCTCAGTTTCTTCCTCTGTTAAATGAATGTTGAGCCAAGTTAGTCTCTGAGTTCCTTCTGACTTTAACATTCAGTGATTTCATTAGTTACCACAAAAGCAAAACCTCAGTAAAATCACATTATTACTATATTTTATGCTTATGAGATTTCCATCTTAGTAAAGCTTTGAAAGAGATGTCATCAAACAGGTGTCTGGCTCTGCATAAAGCTGTTCTGTTAATAAGTATCACTTAAGGTTGGATTAAGCAAAAGGTATAATTACTACCATGTATTAGTTATTTTTGTATTATCATCAACTAATTTTTATTGAACACACTCTTTGAAACTTTGCTCCCAACTTGTTTCTTTTCTGTATAAACTTAATTGATATTATAATATTAATTTGTATCTTGACAACTTTTCAGGCAAAAGTTAGTTTTTCTTTTAATAAATTCATTTCATTTTTAATGTTCTATTTTAATATTTCAGAAAGAAACTTTAAAAATTACAAGCTCACTTATTTTTGGTGGCTATAAAGAATCTTCACTTTTCCCCCCAGAACATTACATCATAGTTATCAGGTATCAGAGGTTTTTTTTAATTTGGCAGATTATTTGAGAACTCAGTGGGTTTATCATGTAGCTATAAATTTCCATAATTTTTAATCTTTTTAACTTTGTGCCTTTTAATAGAATTTATATGGTAATTAATGTTGGTTTGAGTAAATAAGTATTTGAAAATGACACTAATTTGTTTATCCAACTGCTAAATATTCATCCACAGATTTTTGTATTGTGGACTAAGTCAGATATTCAATAACAGATATATCATTTTTTTCCATAGAATTATCAGGGTATTCTAGTGTTATATATTCACTGATATTTACAGAATACGTCAGTGTGTTAAAATTTAAGTGAGTTTAACATTTACAATAGGATGTAAATATATTGTCCTTTGTAATAAGGAACTGGGAAGTTTTATTTATTTTCTGATGTTAAAGGTGTTTATAGGACCTTGAGTTAATATTCTAACTTTGTCGATGTTTGGCTTGTTTAGCACAATATAAAATAACCACCCAAATTTTGAGTGTGAGTCCTATTGTTAACAGATTTCCAACTAAATTACTGTGCTGTTGGCATGTGATACAGACTTACTTAATCTATACTTATGTTGTGTCCCTGGACAGAATTTTAATGACATAACCTGGAACATCATGAATTGATTTTTTTTTACACCAATGCAAATTAAAAAATAAATTACATGATAATTCTTTGATAATTATACCATGCATTATCATTTTTCAATTAGTGCTTTTATAGTTGCATTGATTATGTAAACAAATCCATTTACTTAATGTCTAAACAAATTACTGGATATTTTGTTAATGCATTTTCTCAATAGTAAAAAATAATTCATGACATTATTGTCATGGGTGAGAGGAATCTGAAATGAATCCTGCAGATTTTCAAAGCAGTTTATCTCCCTTTTATTATGTAAATCCCTTATCCACTTATATGGTCTCTTTCATTGTTCCAAGTTCACCCTTTCCCTCCCAACATCTAATAGGATGCATATGCTGAGTAGCCAATATCTCTTTCAAAATCATTTTGGAATGAGTGACTGATTTACCAGCTTTGTATTGGCAGTCCTAGAAGAGACTCCTGATGTGACTTTGCAAGCAAAAATGTGTTAGAACCTTTAGAGTTGACAAATAGGCTCTGTCATCCTTGACAGAAATGAACAGAATCATGCCAGCCACACTGTACACTTTTCTCCTATTCTATTACCTGTTTTCATTAAAGCTTCCATCATTTCCTTGAAGGGCATACTCTGGAATGCTAGTGGTACTGCAGTGTCTTAGAGTGTGTGTATGTCACTCTTGAGTATGACAATTGTCCTGTCAGCAAAAGTCTTCTACAAGGCCAGGCTACCACACACAGGGTTGTGTTCATGATATGAAGGCTACTAGTTTATTTAAAATACTAGTGCAACACAGTACCAGTAGGACTTTGAAATTAAGAAGATTAATCTTTTTTTTTTTTTAACAATTTAAGTTATGTATTTCAAACTATGTAGATTTCAACCACCATTGTTGTTAATTTGGCAAATTTCATGCATTTCTAGGGCCGTAAAAAGCTATTGCAGTCAAGCACAGAAGGGCATTATACGTATGTCCTAATTTGACTTTCTCACATTATATAACAAGTCAGTATGATTAAATTGGTATCATAATTCAGTAATTAGTCCGGGGTACAGAATCTTGATCTTACTTTTTGTAACAGCTAGAAACAAATCTTCTAAATTGTTTGAATTGTTTTGATGTTCATAAGGAAATGTGTTTAGAGAACATAGATGACTACCTTCCTAATTCTTCCAGCTATAATAGTGACCTTATGCTCAACTATGAAAATCAAACCAGAGGGAGTTCTATACAGTCACCCGAGTCACCTCAGTTGTTCCACTGGTGATATTTCAAATGCTGCGAAGGTATATCTCAAAGTCTCCATCCTCCCTGAGGGCCTTCCCATATAGCTTTCACTAACATGGCATTAAGCAACTAAACTACTATTCCTATCACATTTTATGTTGCATCCCAGTTATTTGTGTGTAGTTTTGTCTGCCTTCTTAGATTGTATACCACATGAAAAGGGACCATTTCTTCATTTTTTATTTCCCCACAGTCCTACTACCCTAACTTGCACATGGTGTTCAGTAAGTGTTTGGAGAATAAATGAAGTAACAATTCAGTACTCCTTCATAGAAGTTCAGAGTTGGAAGGTGGCTTTGAAGACATTTATTTCATGCTGCATGATAGAGGAATTCTTTCTACAACCTTTCTTATGAGTGATCATCCAGTCCTTTCTGCTTGGATAATTTCAGTGACAAAAACCTCACTCTCCTGCCTGGCAGTACTTTATATTTGGGTATATTATTGGTTCCTAGGAGAGCCCTTATTTCTGTAGCACTTTTGAGGGCTGCTTCTGTCCATTGCATCACTAGTTGAATATTTTCTTAGAGCAGTAATGGTAATGATTAAGGAGTCAAGAATATATGTCAAGGCTTTTCAGTCACGCTACATGAATATTACTAGATTCTCAGAATTTTGATCCATCTAACCTTGTTAATGACCATGTTAAGTTTTCAAACAACGGAGAATGGGGTCATTTAAGATACTTGGTTGGGCTCACCAAGGATTTTGTGAATTGATGTACTTGCCACTTCAGGACAGATGGCGTATTGCTTCTGTGCCTGGGAACATTTGGCAGTGCTAAAATTGAGAGCCTTCTGTTCAAACCAAAATAACTCAGTGGCAAGTGGGCAATTTAGTACAATCTTTTGCAGGATTTTGGTATTTCAGTGTTTTGGCTCACCTTAGAAATTATATGTAAGTATCTTGGAAATGACATTCACGTTATTGGCACTACATGAGCTGGGAAGGGCCCCAGAATGGGCTAGAATACCAGTACCCTCATACCCTCATTTTACATTTGAGGAATCTGAGGTCAACAGAAGTAAATCAAGGTCACAGAGGTAGTATTTTTGAAGAAGAGCTAGGATTGTAATGCAGCACTTTGGATTCCAAAAGCAAGCATTCTTAAGTAATGTGGCACTTAGAACTGTGTCTGTGTGTGTGTCTGTGTGTGTAATAGCAATATACTAAGGTTATTAATAAAATTTCAGTCAGGTCAATAAGCATTTATTAAATATGAGGTATGTATCAGGCACTTTGATAAGCTCTGGGGATACAAAAAAAGGCAAAAGATCCCTGCTCTCAAAGAGCTTATGATATAATAGAGCTTACACTCAAATGGAACTCTAGGAGGTTTTGTCCTCGTGTTTAAAAGTTAGCAGCTTTAACAATGTTTCTTTGATACTAGGTCAATAGATTTAAAGATGGAAAGAAGCTTTAGAGTTTAGAGTTAACAGTTCCCTCTGGGTTTTTTTTTTGTTTTTGTTTTGGTTTGAAGTTAGCCAATTTACCTGTATTACAGTTATGACTGGAATTAACTTGGAAAAAAGTTAAAATTATTTTAATAATTGAGATCTTATAAAACATTTTCTCTTAGTACAGGATAGATTAGAAATTTAGAACTTAGTTAATCCCATAAATTTTCTTCAACATATTTTGTGGTAAGAATTTTTGTATGTTGGTTTGTAAGATATTAAACAGAAGCAACAGCATTCTCAGTAAATTGAGCTAGCTTTACTAAATCTCTTGGTCAATCAACCACAGTCATGAGAAATAAAAGTTAGTTACCTGAACCTTGTTATAAAGTTGAACCATTCAGGGTAGTGATTCGTATGTTCCATTTGCAGGGCAACTCGGAACCAAACCCTGATTGAAATTTTTGAAACAGAATCCTTTATATATGGTATTCCTTTTGTTCATCACTGATCGTCCTGAAGCTATGAGGTTATGTAGAACTTGCTTCCTTTCATCTGTTGTTCACAAATAAGAATCTTTTTCTTCGTCTCTTTCCCCTGTAGACTAGGTCTCTTCCTCTATTTTTCTCAGCCACACCCAGGCCTAATCCTACTACTAATCTACAGGAAAACTTTCACCTGCTCTGTATCCAGCCTGGGTTGGTTCACTCCTTCTTAGGGAACAT
Source organism: Vombatus ursinus (assembly GCF_900497805.2). Classification (NCBI taxonomy): domain Eukaryota; kingdom Metazoa; phylum Chordata; class Mammalia; order Diprotodontia; family Vombatidae; genus Vombatus; species Vombatus ursinus. The sequence goes on along the minus strand of NW_020954557.1, from coordinate 34,094,422 downwards.
GGCGCTCCTGAGGACTTACCATATTGCTGCTGGATTTAATGCAGGCATTCAATTACCACAACTGTTTCCCAAAACTTCAAACTCTCAGAATTTAAGTGATGCACCAGCCTCTGCCTTCAAGTAGCAGGAATTACAGGTGTGCACCACCATACTTGGTCACAAATGAGATTCTGAAGATGTAACTGAGAGAGCACAGTGGAGACCTGAGGAGCACTGGGAAAAACCATCTCTCAAGTCTCAGTGCCATTGCTGTTCCAATCCCGATTTCCAAGATAAGGAAACTTGAGGCCTGTACAATTTGAAATTTATTGATTATATAGATCACATAGCTAGGAATTTAGTCCAGGTCCTCTAATGCTAAATTAATATTCTTTCCACTATTCCATACTATCATGCCTTTGTATTCTCTTTCTGGACTTTACATGAAAAGGACACAGAAGGAATTGGAAGATCATCATGACCTTGGAAATCCCCTAATCTCTAACTTCCCTTCCCCATTTTACAAGTGAAACTGAGGCCCTAAGATATTAAGTGAGATCAGATGAGCTAACATGTAAAGCTTTGAGTAAACCTTAAAGCATAAATATTAGTTATATAAATACTAGCTGTTATTATTATGAAATGATTTGCCCAAGTTATGTTATTATAAATAAAGCTATATAAATATTAGCTGATATTTTTATGAAATGATTTTACAGTCACATAGCTAGTCAGCCAGCATACAGACTAAGGGAGTCCGATTTCAAATCTGGACCCTGGATTACTGTTCTAACCTTTTCAGTGTGGTGCCCCTAGCATGAACTTAATCAGTGATGGTATAACTGGAGGTTTATCTAGGCATGGAAATGCACTGTATAGGAGATAAGTGGACGTAAAATACAAAAGCCCACGTGCTCCTAAGTCAGTCAGCTAGTATTTATTAAGTGCCTACTAAATGGCAAGCGCTGTGCTAAGCACTAGGGCTAAAGAAGGCAAAAGACAGTTCATGCCCTCAAGGAACTCACAGTCTAATAGGGGAGACAACATCCAAACAAGCTAAATATGGGATAAATTGGAGATAATCTACAGAGAAATCTACACTAGCATTAAGGGGGATTGGGAAAGCCTTCTTATAGAAGGTGGGACTTAAGCTGAGACTTCTTATTTTAAAAACCCAGAGACATCCAAAACTCAGCATGCCGAAGACAGTTCTCTTGTCGCCCAAGCTTTCTTACTGCCCAGAAAACCCCTCTCCTGGATACTCAGGCTCACAAAACTCAGTGTCATCCACAACTTCTCACTCCCTACTCATCCCACATATCCAGTCTTGCTGGATTTTGCCATTTTTTATCCCTCTTCTCTCCACTCACACGGGCAATAACTTGGGGAAGGCTCTCATCACATAATGCCCAGATAGTACCGCCTGGTTGGCCTCTGTACTGCAGCCCATCCTCCACCCAGCTACCAGAGTGACCTTCCTAATTTGCAGCTCCGACCTTGTCGCTCCCTTAACTCCAAGGTCAAATATAAATTCTTCTCTTTTTTGTTTTTAAAGCCCTTCATCATCTGGTCTCTTCCTATCTTTTGAATCTCCTTATCCTTTACTCCTCCCTACATACTGTATGGTCCAGGGACACTGGTCCTTTTTGCTGTTCTTTTGGGCTTTTGTATAAAGCTGTCCACCATTCCTGAACTTTTTCCCTCCCCATTAACTTTTCCTGGAATTTTCAGGCTTCCTTTAAATCTCAGCTCAAATTTCATCACCTGTGCATGTGTGTGTGCATGCATACACATGCACAGACACAGACATACACAACTTTCCCATTGAGATAACTTCCCATTCACACTGTGTATATCTTATAGTATTCCCCCATTGGACTGTAAGCTCTTTGTGGCAGCCTGTGCCAGCTAAATCAAACCACCATCACCACCACCATGACCGCCATCTATTCTCACACCCATATAGAGAGAGCCCAAGAACCTTTGGAACAGCAGTACTTGCAGCCCAGCCATGGTCCTTCTAAGCATCTTCTAATGAGAGACAGCCTGCCCATTGCTCTTGCAGGACCTACACCATCATCTATTGAAGACCCAGAAAAGAAAGTTCTTGCTGCCAAAGTCCTTGGCACTGTTGAATGGTTCAGCATTAAAAACATACAGTTTTATCAGTGGAATTACATTAAAGAGGCATTGCTATCTGCTATGCTGCTCCTCCCTAAGGACTGTGGGACTTTTTCATCTGACTTGCGGCTGAAACTTTCCACGTGTTTTCTTTCCAATTAAAATGTGAGCTTCTTGAGAGTAGGGATTCTGACTTTTCTATTTGTATCCCTATCATTTAGCGCAGTTCTTTGAACATAGTAAGCACTTAATAAATTTTTTTTCATTCATTCACAGAGGGCTGGAACTTGGGTTTTTACTTTTCTTGATATCCTGAGAGCTTAGCACAGTGGCACGCACATAACATAATAAACACTTCATTAAATGCTTGTTGACTGACATTAATTTCATTTCCCTCATTCAGTTCCCATACCCCTAGAAGACACAATTTCTTCCAGTATAGCACTGAACCTTATTAAAATAAGTTAGTAGTCAACCCTATTGGAACAGGTTGAAAGGGTGGGAGTCATTACTGTTACTGTCTGTCTGCAAGGCAAGATAATAGACAAGGAGACTTTAAAAGCCAATTCCTACAGAAAAAGAATCATAGAGCACAAGGCACATGATGACAAGGGCAGCAGTATAGTTCAGCCACAGGAGCCCTGGATCTTAGTTCAGATCCTACCTCTAGAGATTACTACTTCATGGCAAGTTGTTTAACCTACCTGGGCCTCAGTCATCTCATCTGCAAAATGAGACAGTTGGACTAGACTACTAAGGTCCTCTGTGGATCTAAATGAATGAACTTCCACTGTGAGGTTCCTGCTGTCCTGATTAGTGATTGCTTCCTGTGGGAACAAGCCCTAGCCTTACTTCACTTCTTCCTCTCCAGCCATAGCTTCACCAAACCCATCACTGCCTCCCTCACTCCAAGCAGCTCTGCCATTGTTCCTGAATGGGCGTTTCACTGTAACTGCAAAAGAGTGATTTGAAGGGTGAGATTGAGAGGAATTGAGTATGATACCTAGGTTGGCAGCCCTGGGGGACTAGGTTAATGGGGTTCTCGACATTAACAGAAGTTTGGGAGTGGGGAGGGCTTGGGGGTAAAGATGAAGGGAAGGAAGAGAATAAACATGTATTGCTTTCATGGTGCCAGGCACTATTAAGTGCTTTACAAATATCATTTGACCCTCATAACAACCCTGGAAAGGTAGGTGCTGTTATATTATCTCAATTTTACAGTTGAGTTAGACAAGTGAAGTGACTGGCGTACTACTAGACTAGTTTGCCATTTCCTTTGCAGCTCATTTTATAGATGAAGACAGGCAAACAGTATTAAATGACTTACCCAGGGTCACGCAGCCACTAAGTGGCTGAGGCCAGATTTGAACTTGGGAAGATGAGTCATCCTGATTCCAAACCATGTGCTCTACCCACTGTGCCACCTAGCTGCTGCCTAGGGAGTATCTGAGGCCAAATTTGAGTTCCGGTCTTCCTGACTGCAGGCCCAGCACTCCATCCGCTGCCCCACCTAGCTACTTCTAATGAGACAGATGATGAGTTTACTTTTGGTCCTGTGGATTCCGACAGGACATCCGGTTGAGATATCCAATAGGCCAATAGAGAGGCAAGACTGGAGGTCAATAGAGTTAGGACTAGATAAATAGATTTGAAAGTCATCAGAATTATGGAGAAGATTACCAAGTGAAATAACATCAAGGGAGAAGGTCTAAGATGGAGCCCTATAGGATAGGCCCTGTTAGCCAGCATGACCTAGATGGAAGATCCAGCAAAGGAAACTGAGGAGAAATGGTCAAATAGGGAGTAAAGCAGGGAACAAGCATTTATTTATTCCCTCCTATGTGCCAGGCACTATGCTAAGCACTTTACAAATATCTCATTTACAGATGTCCTACCTTCATGCCTCCATGACACTGGCCTCCTGGGTGTTCCACAAACAAGACACACTGTCTCTGCTCCTTGAATTTTCTGTGTTGTTCCCCTATGTCTGGACTGCTTTGACTTCCCTGGCTTCCTCTAAGTTCCAAATAAAATCCCATTTTTTACTTTTCTAACATCGTTATAGGGCTCTCACTCTATTATTTCCTATTTCTCCTGTATCCAGCTTGCTTTGTATATATTTGTTTACATGTTGTCTCCCTCATTACATCATAAGCTCCTTGAGGGCAGAGACTTGTCCTTAAATATTCCAAGTGCTTAGCACAGTGCCTTAGCACAGTGTAGTAAATGCTTAATAAATGTTGAGTGGTTGATTTGACCCTCACAACAATCCTGGAAAGGTAGGCCCTGTTATCATCCCCATTTTACAGTCAAGGAAGCTTGGGCAGGCAGAAGTTAAGTGACTTGCCGAGGGTTATACAGTAACCCTGTAAGTATCTGAGGCTGGATTTGAACTTGGGGTTTCCTGACTCCAGGTCCAGGCCTCTATCCAGTGTACCATCTAGCACCTAGAAGAACTAGGAGAGAGTAGTATCACAAAAAACTAGAGAAGAGAGTATGGAGAAGAGGGTGATCAACAGTGTCGAAGGCTGCAGAGAGATCCTTAAAGATGAGGACTGAAAATGACTATCAGTTATGACAATTAAGAGATCATTGCTAACTTTGGAGAGAGCAGCTTCAGTTGGATGTTGAAGTCAGTAGAGAGTTAAGAAGACTGGGAGTCTTCTTATGGAGCTCCTATTGGAGATACCTTCTGAAGGAATTTAGCCACAAAAGGGAGGAGAGATATGGGATGATCGATAAATCAAGTGAGGGTTTTTGAGGGTGGGGGAGATGTGGACATGTTTGTAGGTAGCAGGAAACCAGCCAGTAGATGTTGAGAAATCAAAGATGAGTGAGAGAACAATAATGAGAGAGATTCTGCTAGAGAAGATGGGATGGAATGGAGTCATTAGTGCTTGTAGAAGGGTTAGCCTCTTCATTGAAGATTGTAGCAGAAGGCATCTGGGTTATATGAGATGAAGAGAAAAGAAGGAGTTCCTTGTGAATGGACTCAATATTTTTAGTAAAATAAGAGGCAAGGTTCTCAGCTGAGAAGATAGGGGGAGGAGGAGCCAGGAGAGGTTAGAGGAAGAATGAAAAGGTTTGGGAGAGCCTCTAGAGAGTGAGATAGTGAGCCATTTGGGAGATGTAAAAGGATTTTCTTGTGGTGAGGATCTATGCAATTGAAGCTATAAACACAAATTTGTAGTGGACCTAGTCAACAACGTATATGATTTTCTCCACCTTCATTCGGCAGTTCCGAACAAATAATGTGCTTAATAAATGGTTTTTTCTTTGATTAATTCATCTGAAGTGTTTTGACCCTTTCCCTTGGAAGATACAAGCCTGGATGTTGCAATTCTTTATTTCTGGCTTTATTGCCACGTCTGAGTCTTTGGATCATTGACTGGCCAGCAAAAATAGCCTTGTGAGTGAGGTAGGATGCTAAAGAAGTAGCAAAGTTCACTAATTTTTATTCTGGTTCCTGAGTCTTGAGTGGACAATTTGAACATTGAGGCCAAAACAGCTCATTATGGAGTTGAGAATTCTAAAACCTTCCAACCACTACTTTGTTTGGTAAGTGACCAAGTCTTTATACCATATTTTTCTGGACATTAATTTTATCTGATGCCCCTTCTTGTGGCATGGAAGTGATCCTCAAATTTTGTATTCCATACAAGTAGACTACAGGTTTGGATAGATCTTGCCAAGCTAGAAAGGATCGAAGTACAGCGATAGGTCTTTCATAGGAATATCGATACAGAGCTAGAAAGAACCTGAGAAGTCATCTGTTCTATCTCCTTCATTTGACAGACAAGGAAACTGAGGTCCAGATCCTTGAAATAATTGAAATAATAATAATAATAATTGAAATAAGAATACTAATCAACTTTTCTGTATTGTTACAAGAAATAATAGAAATAATGGTTAAAAAAAACTCCTAGTTGGTATTAAATATTCTATTAGTACTTTAATATGTTTGTTCTATTAGAGACAAAAATGTTATAACAAATTCCTGCTGAATATTTAATTTAATCCTATACAATGCCAGGGACATAAGTAGTTGCTATAAAATGCCAACTGTACGTTATATGTACATACATACATACATGTTCGAGTTTGACTCGGGGAGTAAAATTGGCATCTTCTCCTGGCCACTTCACTATATCCCTCCAGTCTTTTGGAATTGAGCCCTTTGAAGAAACAGAAGCCAGAATTTGTTTTTCTTGAACTTAGTAATTTGAAAAGCTCAGGATAGTAGAAACATTTGTTTTGGTTTACATTTTGAAACCTTAAGTAAATGCAGAGTGTTAAGTGAGCAGGCTTGAATTACTTCTTCCTGATGTGCCAAGTGATTGTACCATGCATATTTCACATACAGAAACTTACTTTGGAACCAATAAATTCCCACTTCAAAGACCCAGCAATGATTTCTGAGGATATGGAAAAGTCATTACATTTTTCGTTGGATTTTAACATATTGTCACCAAATGTAGATGACAAAAAGAGCCACTTGTAACAGAGTCTCATGGTTGGGCTTTTTGAATTATGGAATTTGGGGGGGATTTTTAGTTCCCCTTTCTTTTGATGGGCTGCTTTGTCTCCTACAAGGTGGGACTTTGACCCCCTCCCCTCTCCCCCCACTCCACCCACCTCTAACTTTTCTCTTGTGAGATGGACGGGGTGACTAAACTAGCAGCCCTTTAATATTTGAGGAATATATGCCTGCCTTTTGTTTACTTTTTTTCTTCTTCTCGTGCTTCATGTGAGTATTGGGTCATCATTTTTGTTGCTTTTGAAGTCCTGCTCCATTGAATAGAGTGGGTTGGATTTTTTTTTTAAACGTACTACAGGTATCCCTTAGTACACAATAAATCTCCACTAGATGTCAGTGTGTCACTAAATGAAATTTTGTTCCTTCAAGTCATCTAGGAGAGAAATACTACTCTAGCCATGCTGTATCTGAAATTGTCAGTTTGTGTGTGTGCAGAATTCTGCAACAGACCATTCCAGAAGTAAATTCATTTAGACCTGTTCCTATAGACCACTTTTAAATAGTACATATAAACAAAACTAAGCAAATCCCTAGTAAGAGGAAAGTAAAAATGTTTTATCTGTAGTATTGGGAGGCAGGCCCTTAAGGCAAATTTACTTACTTGGTTAGACACATGCAAACTACCTTTACTAAGACCCTAGAATGGGTGCTAGAGAATTAATTCTAAGAAATAATCCTTTTAAGTAATGATTGAGATAGGGTAAGGAAACTTGCATTGGGAATATCTTGATGAATTATAAGAGGAAGCCACAGAAATTACCAAAAAAAAAAACCAAACAAATGTCAGAATTTTGAGAGACTTAAGCATGCGGTAGTGCTTTGATTCTCAAACTTTTTGGCCTCAGGATACCTTTACAATTTTAAAAATTACTCAGGATTCTCCAAAAAGCTTTTGTTTGTAGGGGTTATATCTATTGATATTTATAGAAATTAAAACTGATAATTTTAAATAATGATAACAGTTGGCATTCTATAGCAACTACTTACGTCACTGGCATCGTGCTAAACATTTTTACAAATATCTCATTTGATCATCATAACAACCCTGGGAAGTAATTATTATCCCCATTTTTAAAGATGAAGCAAAGGGAGGCAAACCAGGAGGCAAACAGAGATTGATTTGCCCAAAGTCACACAGCTATTAAAATATCCAGCTGAGTTAAGAATTGAACTCAGGTCTTCCTGACACCAGGCCTGGCACTCTGTCCACTTTGTATTTGTCAACTCATTTAAAAAATAACACTAGTGGAGCAGCTAGGTGGCACAGTGGATAGAGCTCTAGCCTTGGAATCAGGAGGACCTGAGTTCAAATGTAGCCTCAGATAATTGACACTTTCTAGCTATGTGACCCTAGGCAAGTCACTTAACCCCAATTGCCTCACCAAAAACCAAACCAAACCAACAAAAAAAACCCAAAACAATAGCAAACTCATTATATATTAATGTGAGTGTTTTTAGTGAAAAGTATATTTTCAAAAACTAAAAAATTGGTGAGAAGAGTGGCATTGATTTACATATTTTTGTAAACGTCTTTAGTGTCTGGCTTTTGATAGAAGTCAGATTGTCTTATTGGCTTCTGTATACAATCTATTACAATGTTGTTTTGGCTGGAAGCAGCAGGCAAGGATTGTACTTTGAGAACTATTTCTGTCATAGAGGAAGGGAAAGGGAAGAGACCAAGCTTTAATTAAGCACCTACTATGTTCCAGGCACCGTGCTTTGTGCTTTACACATATTATCTCATTTGGGAGGTGGACTTGGCACCAGGGAAAACCAGAATTTAATTCCACCTTGTGACACAGTTACCAGCTGTTTAATTCTGGGTAAGTTCTGAATCCTCTAAGCAAATCTCTTCAGATTTTAATTTTCAGAGGAGGTGTTACCCTGCATTGTAAAGGGAATTTCCTTATCTGGGAATTTCCACTATCAGTGAAATCACAAGTTTAGTCCTTATCCCTGTCCCTTTTGGAACTCAAAATTTGTTCCTTTTTCTAACTCACCAAGAACACCTTAAAGGACTCTGCTAAAGTGGTCTATTAAAATTGCCAAGGAGAAAAATACCATAGCAAGATTTCAAGTACAGAATCAGCATCTAGCTTGACGTGATTGGTGTTCTCCATTTGAGCTTCTTTTGATAAGTAGAAATGGAAAGAAATGCAGTTATGTGACCTGTGATTTTTAAGAGTTTTCGGGGCTCTCAGGATATGAAATATATTATATATTGTAAGTCAGAGCCTATAATTTCCTTATTAGGAGTCTGCATATGATCGTAGACATTGCAGATTCAATGCTAGTTTGTCCCTCATTTTGTGTGTTGTTCAAACTTGTTTGTCACTGTTCTCAAATTTAGAGGAGCTTATTCAGATCACTGAAAATCACTATAAATAATTATAATTCAAGAGGATGTACCTGATGCCTGACTTACAATGTTTACTTGAAGAGCTCTCAGTTAAACCCTATAAATCAAGTTAAACTGGCAGAAATACAGTGTAGGATTTTCAAGCTTTCACTTGGATTTTCTGTGAAAATAGAGGATTGCCCTAAATTCCAGCAGCAGTTTGAGTGGCTAGGGACACATTTGACAAAGTGCTCAGTGCATTGCTATGGTGCTCAGTAAATATTGATGTAAGAATTGTATAATAAATGCACTTCTCAGTAGGTGTTTTCATTTTAAATGGTGCAAGGTTGAAAGTGTTACCAACAAAACTGGAATGATTTTTCAGAGTTTTAATTGAGTGATTAAAGTGGTTATTGATTTTTCATGCTTCAACCTTCGTTCTAATTTAGGTCTTGTATAAAGCAAATCTTGCACGCAACAGATCTAGCTTATTCAAAACTTTAAAACTACAAAGTTTTACGTCAGTGAGAGACACACTGCACTTTTTTTTTGATGTTTTCTCATTTTAAAACTAGGATTTCATAACTTAGAGACAAAAGTTAATTCTATTTTAGGCTCTATTAAGAGAGTTATGAAGTCCAGAACAAGATAATAATTCAGCAATGCTTTGTACCGTATTCAGTTCTGGGTGCCATGTTTTAGAAAAGAAAAAGCCAAGCGGCAGCTTATCTAGGAGAGGACAACCAGCATGGTTTGAGAACTGGAAACCCCCATGATACAAGGATCCATTGAAGGAATTGATGATGTTTAACCTGGAGGAGAAAAGGCTTAGAGGAGGCAGGATAACAATTTTTCCCTGCTGTGTGTCATCCTTGATGCCTGTCACCCCTCATAGTCAATTCATTGCCAATTCTTGCCATTTTAAACTTTACAACATCTCTTCTCTATGTCCTCTTTTTTTCCCACTCACATCACCACCCTAGTTCAAACCTACTTCATTTCTTACCAGGACTCTTTCAGTAGCCTTTTTTTTTTTTTTTAATTTTAGACAGTTTATTTATCTAGTATTTTATTTTTCCCTAGTTACATTTCAGTAGCCTTGTAATTGGTCTCTCTGCCTCATTTCTTCCCACTCTTACACTGTGCTACCAAAGTGATCTTATTAAAGTATATGTCTAGCCATGTCACCTTTTTTTACTCAATAAATTCCAGTGGCTTCCTGTTACCTCCAGGATCAAGTATAAAGTGCTGTGTGGCACTTGAAACTGTTCATAACTTGGCTTCTTCCTACCATCATCCATACCTATGTGATCCCAAGTTCTGAGTTCCTCTGTCTGTCTACAACCCCGTCAGTCTGTCAGTCTTTCCTTATGTCTTTTAAATGTATTCATTGTCACAGTTGTTTGTAGTAACTCTCTACCTCTCCCCCTCTTTCCACTCTTAATGCTCCTGTTCTGACATAACTTTCACAGGTTGACACTGTGATTGATCATTTCGGACTGTATGCTCAGTTACTGTTGTATTCCTTGTCCCATTATCACCAACTCACACCTTGCTAAAGTCCTGCCCTAGGTTAGCCCTAATTTCCACATTCTCAGTTCTTAATCACATGCTGTTAAAACTAGAGAAAATCATTCAACTGTGGTGATTAAGGTCACTATAAATTCGTTAACTGGGCCCTTTCTGATATATGACAGTCCTTTTCTTCTTCCTTGATTGAGTTGTCATTCGCTGAATCTGGTGTCAGTCAATAAACGTCATTAAGCATTCTATGTGCTAAGCACTGGCTATACAAAGAAAGGCAAAAGATATTCCCTGCCCTGGAGGAGTTTCCAGTCTAATGGAGGAGACAACATACAAACAAGTATGTATAAACAAGCTACGTGTAGGACAAATGGGAAATAATAAGCAGAGGAAAGTTACTAGAATTGAAGAGGAATTGGGAAAGGCTTCTTGAAAAAGATGTGATTTTAGCTGGGACTTGAAGGAAGTCCGGGAAGCCAGAGCAATGAGGAATAATAGCTCTTCATAGATGAGGGAAAGGTAATGAAAATGCTTGGAGTTAGGCTGGAGTGTTTTGTTCAAGGAACAACATGGAGGCCAGTATCATTAGACCAAAGAGTAGGTAGGGGAGTGGGAGGGGGCATAAGAAAACGGAAAAGTTGTGTGTGTGAGGGGGGTGTCTAGGTTATGAAGATTTTGAGTGTCAAATAGGATCCTGGGGTGATACTGAGCCATTGGATTTCATTGAGTAGAGGGGTAATGTGGTTGTACCTGCACTTTAAGAAAATCACTTTGATAGCTGAATGTAGGATGGATTGGAGTGGGGAGAGACTTGGCAGGGATCAACCAGCAGGCTATGGCAATAGGTCCAGCATGAGGAGAAGAGACCTTGCACCAAGGTGGTGGTTCTATCAGAAGATATAGCCTCTGAATGGTGGAGTGGTAAGAGAGAGTGAGATTGTAAACTTGGATGACTGAGAGGATGGTGGTGCCCTTGACTAAACAATAGGGAAGTTTGAAGGAAGGAACATTTGGGAGGAAAGATAATAGTTTGATTTTGGACATAGAGAGTTTAAGGTGTCCAGTTTGAAATGTGTAATAGGCAGTTGGAGATGCAAGACTGGAGGTCAGCCCGGAGGTTAGGGTTGGATAAGTAGATTTAAGGATCATCAGCATAGAGATGATAATTAAATCCATGGAAGCTGTGAGATTACCAAGTGAAGTAAGATAAAGGGAGCAAAAAAGAAGGGTCCAAGACAGAGCCCTGTAAATATCACATTCTCCATAGCAGTTCTTCCAAATGGGAGGACTTCCTCCAACTTCCTCAATCACATAATATACCTTCAGTTGAAGACTTCACCTCTTTCATATTGGGAAAATGGAAGCTATATATAATGAGAGTTTTCCTATCCTCTACTCTATATTTCGATACCCTCAATATCCTTCTCTATTTTCTCCTTTGCTAGAGTTTCAGATGAAGAACTGAATCTTCTAGCCAAGGTTAATCCTTCCACTTGTATGATTGATTCCATCGCTTCCAGTCGTTCAGCCAACAAACATTAATTAAACAATTACTATGTACCAGGAATGGTGCTAAGCTTGCATTTCCAGGAACTTTCTCTTCACCTTTCATAGGTTTGCAATGCAATAAGCTCCTAGTGCCAACTAGGTGGTACAGTGGACAGAGTACTGCATCTGGAGTCAGAAAGTGCCAAGTTCATAATCCTACCTCAAACTCGTATAGGCTGTGTGACCTTGGGCAAGTCACTTTATCTACCTCAGTTTCCTTATCTGTAAAATTGGGATAATAATAACATCTACCTCAAAGGGTTGTTATGAGGCTAAAATGAGCTACTATTTGTAAAATGCTTCACAAACCTTAAAATGATATGCAAATACTAGCTATTATTATTCTTACTTTTGCATTGTAGAATTCCTAACTTCTCTTGAAGTGCAATGTGGTTACCACACCCTACACAAGCCCTTTCCTGATCCTCCAGTTATTAGCATTCTTCCTTCAGATTACTTTGCATTATTTGGTATGTGCTTTCATTGAGTGATTTGCATGTCACAAGTAGAACGTAAGCTTCTTGAAGGCAGGCAAGGACTGTCCCTTTTCCTTCTATCGTCACCTAAGTCAGTGAACTGAATATAGCAGAAGTCAATAAATTCATTAATAAATATTTGTTGAATTGAGTTCAACCTAACTCATGGTGCTTGAAATTCTGCTGTTAAAAATGGATTAAAACATTGCTGTCTCTAAGTTCTCTTTAAAATTCACATCCTTCTTTAATGGGTAACCCATTAAGCTTTGATCAGTCATTGTAGGTGGGATTTGATTTAGCTAATCCAATCTAACAAGCAGTTATTGGGTACTTAACATGTATGTGAAATCACTTTACTCCTTGGCAGCTAGCTGAAACATAGGGTGCTAAAGGAGTGGAATATTTTTTTTAATAAAAAAAGTGGAGAAATGTATCTGAAACTCAGAGCACTATGAGGGAGGAAAGGGTAGACCAGAACTGATTTCAGTTGCCTGAGAGACTAGTGTCTCTAGCCACACTGAGGCCATATGTCTGTCTCCCTGAATGAGGAGCGGCATAGACAAATCCTTCTTAACCATTTCTCCTAAGACAGTCTCTGTGAGCTAGCTTTCTGGGGCTCTCTCAGTTTATTGGATCATATCCTAGTCAGCCCTGTATGCCACCCTCCCTCCAGGAGCTCTAGGAATCCCACAACAGCCTGGATATGGAACAAAATGGTCATATTTTCTTTGCCAGTATTTTCCAAAATTACAGTTTGCTAGCTTGAAAGTTTCCCCATTTAAGCTACCAAAATGTTCCCTCATGGCTTTAAAAAAGACCTTAAGTGACCTTGAAGTACCTATCCTTACAGGCCGTGATTGTTACACTGAAGGCTCCCAGGTTTGATGTGTGTTATCAAGAGAATTAGGAAGAGAGGTTCAGTCATCACTGAACCCTATCATCTTTTACTAGATCCTGGTTTCCTGGATCTAGGCTGGGTTGAATTGTTTGAAATCCTATTCTTGCCTCTGGGCCTTTAGGAGTAGTGAATGTTAAGGCTTTGAATGCTACAGGCTTGTGTCAGCATAATCTGTCTTTCAAAACTTTAGGAGAGAAACATTCTTAAACTTGGAAATGTACTCAAAACCACTAGGCTGATAAGAAGAAAATTCGTGAAATGTCCAACTCCTTGTAGTGCTATTGTCTAACTAACTGCATGACTTTTATAGCTTTTTGTAGAGATCAATGGAAATGATGAAGCCAAGATGTATAAAGATATGCCCTCGCAAGAATCCATCAGCTTGTTTCTCTGAATCCTCTACTGCCCTTTTTTCAATATCCTCACATATTAAAAAAAAATTCTTAGGATAGAATATTATTATTCTTTGACTTTTACATAACACTGTTTTGATTTAATTATTTGGATTTTGAGGCAATCCAATTTTAGAAACAGTAACTTTGCCCCAGAAGCTTAATGCTAGGAAGCTGGGCCTTATCTTTATCTCCTTTTGGAATCTAGTCTTAAATTACATCCAGCCTGCAGAGTCCACTGTTTTGGGATTAGTTGTGCTTCCAGCACTTGTAAAGCATTGAATACTGTCCTAATTCACAGGGGATTTGTGAGAGCAATTTAAAAATTCAATTCATCAAACCTTTAATAAGCATGTTAGGTAAAAGACACTGTCCTAGGTAGAGGGAATATAGTGATGAAAAATGACATAGTCCCTGCCTTCAAGATTATAGTCTAGCAGATGATGCAGTGGATAGAGTACTAAGCCTGGATTCAGGAAGACCTAAACTTTAAATCCAATCTCAGACACTTACTGGATGAGTCACTTAACCTCAGTTTCCTTATCTGTAAAATGGGGATAATAATAGCACCGTCCCCTCCAGGGTTGCAGTGAGAATCAAATGACATGATAATTGTAAAGCACTTCGCACAGTGCCTGACATATAGCAAGCTCTATATGCATGTTAGCTATTATTATTATAATTAGCAGGGGTATGAGACTTGTACACATATAATTATAAGTTATTTGAATGGTCTGAGACATTCAAGGAGGGGTTCATTTCTACTTGAAAAGTCTCATCCAAGTTGGGTCTTGATAGTTGTCAAAAGGAATGTGTGGATAGATTTAGGCATGGGGGGGGCAGATATGGTGTACACAAGGTCAAGAGAGATGATAAGATCGGGTACAGTAATCCATTCATTTTGACTGAACCATAGAATATGGTAGAGGGTATTATGAAATAAATTGAAAGGTAAGTAGAAGCTAGATTACAGTGATCCTTCACTCTTGACATTTTGTCATCTACTCTGAACTGCTGCTTTTTCCCCCCACTCCCTCCCTCCTTAACTCGCCCTCTATAGACTATACTTCTCTACCTCGGTGAATTGATAACGTTCAGATTTGGAGCTTCCTTGAGGCTGAGCTGCCTTGATTGGCGAGTGAGGGTGCCAACTCACCTAACCCATATCTAGCCAGCCCCAGGATTCTCTTCACATCCATGCACATCTTGTCCTCTATACTGCTTCTTTCTGTCTATCATCCCCTCCTACTCCCCATCCCACCCTGACCAACATAGCTAATTTCCACTTCTTGCTCTGAAATCAGTAATCAAATGGATATTACCATTGCTTCTAGAAAGGTGTGGCAATTCACTGCCCTGTGGGTCTGGTGACTCCCTGGATATCTACCCCCTTCACTACTTCCCTATATGTGTTGTTTTCCCCTTATCAATATGTAAGCTCAGTAAGAGAAGAGGATAAGCATTCATATAGCACCTATGGGTGCTGGGCACTGTTAAAATACTGTGTACCTCTGAAAAAACAGGCTTTAAAAAAGTCCATTGTGTTTCAAATGGAGCTTCTGACCCCAAATCATTGGCTCTCAC
Organism: Vombatus ursinus; assembly: GCF_900497805.2. Taxonomy (NCBI): domain Eukaryota; kingdom Metazoa; phylum Chordata; class Mammalia; order Diprotodontia; family Vombatidae; genus Vombatus; species Vombatus ursinus. The sequence continues at coordinate 34,079,025 of NW_020954557.1, read as the reverse complement.
TGAATGGCTAATAACAGCCCCAACCCAAGCCTCTGTGGCTCTAAATTGAGATTTTGTGGCTTCCAAAGAGTATAAATAGCAATTGTCTTCTGTTCTGGTCAGAAATGCTAAGAATCTTCTCCTTCCATATTGATAGTTTTGTAATGATAAATCCATCTTTTGTCTCAGTTCTTAGTCACTGAATCGGTATTGCTTCAGACAAACTGAGATCTGGGAAAGACCTTCATTTAAAAGGGTCTTCCCTGTTGTCTAGCCACTGGACTTTGATGACTCTTGGAGTAGAGTGAGGCTGACTACTTTTTGAAGCTCTGCCTCACTTAAAATCCAATTCACAGGCAAGTCAACAAATGATCCTTATGGTGTTCTTTTTGAGAATAAAGAATGAACAGCAACCACCAGGCATGATGCTAGGTGCTTTATAAATATCTCACTTAATCCTTACAGTAGCTCTGCCAGCCCATTTGACAGCTGAGGAAACTGAGGCTGAAAGAGGTTAAGTGACTTGTCCTGAGTCACACAGCTACTCAGTACCAGAGGCTGGATTTGAACTCAGAACATCCTGACACTGTGCCAGCTAGCTATCTCTTAAGAGCAGAGACTTTTATATTATCCTTAGAATCTAGTATTTTTTGATAAATGATTTTTCATTCATTCATTCAGGTTAAAAAGCTTCTGTTTTATTTATACAAAATGTTGATCTGCTAAAGGTTTTTGAACAGAAGAGTAATGTAGTTAAGCAGAGTACTTTGACAATTATGACTGGAGGATTAGAGATCTGTGGCAGACCCATGAGAAGGGGAAGGGAAAGGGAAAGGAATAAGCATTTATGTAGCTGCCAGACACTGTGCTAAATGGTGTTTGTTTGTTTTATAAATAATATCTCATTTGATGTTATAATAACAAGTAAAAGATGTGAGGATCTAAGCTAAGGGGGCAGCAGTGGGGAGTGAAGAGAAGAAAGTGTATGTGAGCAGTGTGGCGATATACAGTCGTCAACAGGACTAATCGATTAATGGGATGTGGAGTACAATGAAGAGGCAAGAGTGAGTATGAATTGAGGTTTCAAGCCTGAGTGACTGGGGAAGTGGTGGCACCATCATCAGAAATGGGAAAATTAGCAGAAAAAGAAAGTTTTAGAAGAAAGGATAATTCAGTTTGGACACGTTGAATTGGAGTAGTTAGTGGAACATTCTGGTGCAGGTATTAAGCAGGCAGATGTGGGCCTGGAGCCCAGGGATGACACAGACAACTCCTCTTCCTCTCCCCTCCCCCCTCCCATACTTATGTATACCCTCCCAAGCACTTCCCATTTCCTACTAATTACCCTTCCATCTGACTCTGGTTGTGTTGACTTTTCCCCAAACATTTCCTTTTCCCATTAAGTGAATCCTGAAGTTCAGAACACTGTCAGTCAGTTACTTACCATCTACTGTCTGATGTAGATGATATTCTGTGAGGATCTTCAGAGGCCCCAGGGCCAAGAACTGCTTTGACTAGCTAAGTAAGACAGCAGTGTTCCTAGGCCTAGAATGTATACACAGCCTCCATGGACCCAAGGCAGAATCTCTTCAAAGGATAGGCATTTAAATGCCCTTCCTCTCATTCACTGTAAATACAGATTTAATTCTGATTCTGCATTCAGACACCCTCTCTGCCACATATTCTTCCCGAAGTTTCTACTCCCATTTGATCTACATTCATCTGATCCATACAACAATCTCATCCATTTCATTCTGTATAATTTGGTAAACATGTTGGACTTCATCACAAACGCACCTGGGAGATGCCACACAAACTATACCTAATCACCAGATGCATGATAGGGTTGGGAGGGGGAGTAATTAGCAATTGTGGAGAGCTGTGTGAATGCTGTTTCTTCCTTACCCAATGAGAGAGAGAGAGAGAGAGAGAGTGTGTGTGTATTATTTAACTTTTTTTGAATTATTATTTGAATTATTATGAATTGAATTATTGTGAATTATTATTATTATTTGAATGTTTTATACTGAACTCACCCCCTTATTAAGGCTAGGAATCCTAGGGGAAGACAGATAGTTGTGTGGGGAAGAAACAGCTGTCCACAATTGTTAATTACTCTCCCTTAGATGATTCTGGTGATTAAGTGCAGCTTGTGGGGTAACCCTGCCCCAGGTGTGTTTGTGATTATGTGGCATGGATATTGAGTTAAAATGTACAGTCTTTGTATATGTACCCAAACATATGCACACACATACACTATATATGTTCAAGCCATCTAAATAGAGGTCATAAAGCCATGGATGTGTTTGAAAACCTTTAATGAGAGAGTATATAGAGAGAGGAGAGACAAAGGCAGAGCCTTAGGGATGTGCCACTATAAACTCCTGGGTGCATAAGGGTAGTCCTTACCATAGGCACAGGGGTCAAGATCCAAGTTGGGAGAAGAGCAAGAATAAATTGAAAAGCCAGACCCTATTAATTACCAAGCATCTGCTGTTGTTCAGTTATATCTGACTCTTGGTGACCAGATTTGGGGTTTTCTTGGCAGAGATACTGGAGTGGTTTGCCATTTTCTTCTCCATTTCATTTTGCAAATGAGGAACTGAGGCAAATAGAGTTAAGTGACTTGCCTGAGATCATTCAGCTAGTAAGTATCCAGCTAGTATCAGCTAGTAAGTATCTGAGGCTGGATTTGAACTCTTGAGGATGAGTCATCCTGATTCCAAGCCTATTCAAGTCTGATGCTCTATCCACTGTACCACCTAACTGCCCTGCAAGGTATCTATGAAATACTAAAATACAGAGAACTAAGGCAGGAAAACCAGTTGCTGGAATGGAGGTTCAAGTGAGAAGTCTATATGAAATCAGAATGTAAACTTTAAGGAATGCCAGGGAACCAACCATTTGTCTGACCCACTCTGTCTCCCCGAAATGGATTATTTATTATCAAAAATATACTGCTTATGGACTTCTATCACTACCCCATCTCCATTGCCAGAGCTGTAACTAGGAATTTTGGTACCTGGGATAAAATCAGTAGAGTGGAGGGAGTTGGAAATGATAGTCTTTTGAGGTATGACCATTACTGAGTGTGGTTGAACTGGACTGCAAACAAAAGGATTTGAGGAACTGGCAGACCAAGGTTTTCAAAGGATGTAATGGTTGGGGTGAAGAAAAAGACTGTAAGCTAAGTGCTAACCTTATGGGGAGGAAGGAGAGTGACCTAAAGACCATAGGTGATAGCTACAAGGATATAGACAGGATAAGGTGAATTCTTGTTGAGTGACAATGGCAGAGTGGGAATCTGAAAGTGACAAAAGGGAGCAAGAAGTTTGCTAACTCTCCATGGTCTTGTGTGTCAGATGATGAGATAAGAATGCCAATAGATGTGATGTCTTCTGGGGAAAAGTAGGTTTCAATAAGCACCAAAAGATGGAAAAGGAAGAGATCTAGAATGAAGTCAAGTTTTGTTAATAATAGAGAAGTATTTTAGAGAGTATGGTAGAGAGAGCAGAGGAGAACAAGAACCAGGAGGGCTATGGCTGCTATTGGGGAGTGAGTGGCAGTGGTCATGTGCCATTTTTGCCATCAATCTCTGCCTCTGCTGGTTTCATTGTCATATCAAGCACACTGAATGTCATAGGTCCTCACACTAGGTGGTGCTTCTTGAAGTAGGAAGGCAAGGACTGGAAGAGGAGTTTGAGAGACATGGAACCCATATGGATATGTTTGTGGCAGCTGGGTAATGGGGGGAAGAGCAGCCAAGATGGAGGACGAGGGGGGAGTAGTTACTTCTCCACCCCAAGACCAAAGGAGACTGAGGAGTGGGCACAGAAGACAACCAGAAGATATCAAGTTTTTTTTAAAAATTTGAAAAAATAAATAATGTACTTCAAAACTTCACAGTACCATACAATTGTGGACACTGAAAGGATCAAAGTTGTATGGCACCATGTACTATATAAGAGTGTAGAAAAGGAATTATCCCAATGTTATTTGGGGGCTGGGGGTTGAAATTCAATTGAAGAAACATTGAGTACCTACTATGTAAAAGGTCTTCTTGGGGATAACAAGATGAAAAACAACATAGTCCCTGCCCTCAAGTTGCTTACAATCTAGTGGAGGCTTGGGCAAAGGGTATGGAGGTGGAATTATACTTAGTAATGCTATTTTTAATTAATCACAGCAATAAAACATTTTCTCCCATATTTATGACAACTATTCCCATAGCATCTATTATAGTCTGTGAACTTCTGAGGTTTCTTTGTAAGTCCAAAGGTATAATTCTTGATTCTCAGTATAACTTATTTCTTAAAATTTAGCACTAAGGAATCTGGTAGGTGAAAACTGTTTTTATGATATGATTTGGGCAATCAGTTTGGCTGCAAATTCTGTGTGTGTGTGTGTGTGTGTGTGTGTGTGTGTGTGTGTGTGTGTGTGTGTGTATGTGTGTGTAGATTATACATTTGAAGTTTTTGTGAAAGCAGAATAAAAACAAAAGTTGTCTTATTTATTATTGTATAGCTGTAATCTTTCCTTGAGTCATCTGAAGAGTTTTGACAAATGATTTATTTGCCTTATCCTATTATAGCACTTGAGCTTTGTTTTAGATATCAGAAAAACTGTGGAGTTTTTTTTCCCCTTGATTTTTATTAGACCAGTTCCTCTTTTGCACATTCTAATTTCATCTTTCCTGTGCAATCCAGATGACAGAATTCATTTGCTTCTTAAATCTTTAGATCTATGCTCAGTAGGATAGAACAGATAACTAATTTAAACCTCCATAGTGTAAGAATTACATGGTAACTGTTGAGTTGGACCTGTTTATTCAGTTCCAAGGGCCAATACTTATTTGTTATATATCATTTTGACTCCATTTATGGCAAAATCCATTCTTTACAGGGGATAAAACTTAATTGTATTATAAGAGGTATAGTTTCCTCCTTTAGACAACCAAAAAAGGTAATTTGTCAAGATTTAATAGCCCCGTGGGTAAAAATAAATTTTCAATTTTTTTTTCCTGAGGGAAAAAAGTAACAGAAATTTTGGGAAATACGCAAATATATGCAATTATTTGATATTCTTCACAATATACAGTTAACTTGCCCCCTAACTCAAATATTCAACTGAATCTGAGATCTTATGAAGATACAGATCATATCCCCTCCATGCCTACCCTTCCTGTGTGACTCTTGTACATATCCTCTTATAAATTTGCCGCAGAGAGTCCAACCAATGGACTTAAGAGCCATCTCATAGACCGTTAACAACTTATCCCTCACTCATGGCACATGACCAGGTTATCTTTTTTAGTCATACATTTCTTTAACAATCTTCCCATCATTTCTTCTTCATGATTCCTGGTTGATAAGGTGTTGCAGCTTGCTCATCCCCACCGCAAGTCTTTCTGTTCCCCAATAGACTGTGAGCTGTCTTTTGCCTTTTTCTATAATGCCAGCATTTAGCATGGTGCTTGGAACATAATAGGGACTTGATTAAATGCTTGCTGACTGACTGACCTTCGGGCAATTTTCAGTTTCACTTCTTTGGTTTCTACAATGTTTCATGTCTTACAATTATGCAACAACCCTGGAAGGATAATGGTATTAAAAAGACAGACCTTTGTTTCAGGGAGAAACTTAGGCAGCTTACACTAGCATGATCATAAAACAATTGTGTTTGACAGTTGAACTTTCGAGGTTTAGTTTGCTTGGGAAATGATTACAAATTCCTATTTGTATTTATTCTGAAAACTTTTAACTTTTTGTTGCAAATGAGGTTACAAACCTTTTAGGAATCCAACATCTCAGTTTTTACCAGTTAAAACATTAATAAAAACCAATACTTTCAGCATTACAATAAAACGAGAAAATGTATGTGTTTTGCATGGGACAACCTTCACTATGTCAGGCATATCCAGAAAATGCTGATTTTAGGAAAAAGAAAATTTCCTTCCTCCAAATTCACTTTTGCCACATGAATCCTTGTCCATTTGGTCTTGTTTTCTGAGACATGACCATTAACAATTTTGGATTTATAGAAATATTCAGAGACCTTAGAAGTCATCTAGTCTAATTCCCCTCATTTTAAATATGAAGAAACTGAATAAAATGGTTTGCCCAAGTCAGTCTCTGGTACATTTTTATCATCTTCATAGACTTATGAAAATCATAGGTTTGACTGAAACAAACTTCTGTACCTTTGAATGTTTTATAAGTTTTATTCTTAAAAAAAAAAAAAAATCAGTGTGGCTACCCCCTCCACTAATGAAGTTCAAAAACCCTCCATGCCTTAGTAGACGGTTTCATGACCTTCTCCTCCACCCTCTTCCCAAAAAAGAAAAGAAAGTGAGGGGCTGGCAGCCCAGGGGTGGGGAACTTATGGCCTCGAGGCCATATGTGGCCCTCTAGGTCCTCAAGTGCTGTCCTTCGACTGAATCCAAACTTCACAGAACAAATCCCCTTAATAAATTAATTTGTTCTGTAAAACTTGGACTCAGTCTAAAGGCTGCACCCAAGGATCTAGAAAGCCACATGTGGCCTTGAGGCTGCAGGTTCCCCATCCCTAGACTTTTGGTGGTGATGATGATGATGATGATGATGATGATGATGATGATATTGATGATGACAGTGATGGTGAAGACTAACTGGGTTGGTCCTCAGATGGCAGGCATATAGTTGATCAGCAGGTCTGTAATCAAAGCCTTTCTGGCATACCTTTCCAGAGCCCAGCATCTGAATTCATTAAGAAACAAGAATCAGAAGTTGTGAAAAACAAAAGCTTGCTATCCTGATGTAGGAGGGATACACTTGACAGAATCCCACACTACTTTCCTGGACCAAATAAATGTAGAACTAGGAAGTATTTTCCTATGTTAAATCCCTTGGGTAGCAGTTCTTTCTTCACTTGCATTTCTACCTTTTGAATCTTGGTTCCCAAAGAGATTAGACCCTTCCCATTTAAACTTAATTCTTTTACTTAGCTTCAACTGTAAGTGTAAACACACCTAGATTCCCCAATAGTTGATTGTACCTGAATCATGGATAGAGAATGCCTGACAAACATGCACTTCAGACGAAAATGTTCTTATTGCATAGATTTTTAGATAGTATTTGAGAAAATAAAGGTCAAGGAAGCATACATTAAAATAAACAATCTTATGCTAAACATTTTATCATTCTAAAACAAAGGTATAATCCAATTTTTTTCAGTTTTGTCAGATTTTCAGGGGAAAAAAGACTTGGAGGGGAAAAAAGTCCTTTGGACCACCATCTCTTTAGCTTAGATTAATGCTAGCTGTGAGAGATAGTGAGGATAATAGATAGAGGGCTTGAATTCAGTAAGACCTGCGTTCACTTCCTTTCTCTGATACATACGAGCATGTGACCATGAGCAAAGCACTTAATCTTTCAGTGCCCAAAGGAAACTCTAAGATTATGAATTGCAGACAAATTTCTAATCTGCACCAGGAAAAGTAGTTTCCACACTGGGAATTGAAATCATAGGTCTAGGCCCCCCAAAAAATGCTCATTGTATCTTGATTGCCTTTAGTATTAGACTGAATTCAGTCAAACTTAATTGAATCATTCCAAAAGTGTTCTATATCAAAGTACAGTTCTATAAGATACAACTTGACAAATGGCAAATGCAAAATGACTTTGGTCAAATTGAAACAGATCAGGAAGCAGTTTGGGTCAATCTAGGATTCACCTATTTTTCATTGATGTGTATGGATGCATTTAGAGAATGCACATAAAATGTTGAAAATTTCGGCACGTGTGAATGGAAAATAAGAGGGTAGAAAATAATAAATACTACTTTATACTATTTATTTAGCATCTTTACTTTTTCTTTGTCCTTTCAAATGATTGATGTCAAATGATTGACTTGACTTTAAATATATAATATCTAATATATGTATTTTTCAGGTCATGTGTCATTTTTTAGTTCCTTCATTGATTGGAAAGGGCTAAACAAAATCTCAAACAAGCATAAGTAAGTAGCTGTATGTTTCTGGCTAGCTAGGATCTAAAAAAATCCTGCAGCCATCACTTACATTAAAGGATTTTTGCTTCTGTAATAGGACAGTTTCCATGGATTGGCTAAGTCTTACAAATGGATGTTTTAGAATCTTCAAAGTAATTTTCTGTGGCCAGCTCTGTGGAGTGAAACATGTTATTGGATATCACATAAAAAAATACAAAGGTTCTCAAAAGATGGACTGACGGATATATACCATCTGTCCTCAGTCAATGGCATTGGTTGCAAAAATGACACATACAAAGCCAGACATGTTACAATAGCTGTGGCTGCTTAAGGAGCATCAAACAAACAATGATCAAGATGGAACTGTGCACAAAGTATCCTGAGGGCAGTGTTCTCCCGTAGTCTTTGTGGACAGCTTTGTGACTCCAGGACAGGATTATTTTCACATGAAAAGAACCATCAATGAAATCGCTTGATTGGATGGCTCCATGTATGATGATTAAAAACAGTCAGCTAACTACGTTTATTCAGTTCCTACTGTGTGCAGAAGACTATACTTAGTGATGATAAGAAGCCCTCTTAAATAGTCCCCCCACTGTTTGCATTTTGTTATTGATTACAGTAGTACAATCTGATGGGACTTGGAGTTCTGCTAGAAAAAACACCTTCATCTGTTTCTTGTAATTACTAAGTTGTGTCCAGCTGGATAAAAAACAAAATCTTTGGGACTGCTTAAATATTGGCATCCTGTGAAAACAGGTAAATCTAAAGAAAAGGGAATTAACAATGTATTATATTTTGATTTATTTTATTTAGATTGTGTCATACTGTTAAGAAGTGAAAAATTCAGTCGAGTAGACTTCATTTTTGTCTGCACAGTTCCAGACAATGAAATTACATGAAACTGACCTCTCCTTCCTCTCCCCAGTCTTTTTGTGGCCAATTCAACCAATTGTTTTTTGACATTTTGACAACAGTCAGTGTGTGCTTTCAATTATTGAAATCATTTGGATCAGTTGTTTACGTGACTAATTTTTTCCAAAGGAGTTATGTGAGAGAATTGAACACACAAAAGAGTGTGTATATTTGCAAAGGAAGAATGTTCCTTATGGGGAATGTCAGGACTGTTAAGTGTACTTTTCAGGTACTGTTTATTAACTATTAATTGATTAATTAACGAGTAAGTGGTACATAGAAATACCTTAAGAGTTAAAAGGAGAGAAATTTTTATCCCATAGTGGTGGGATAAAATTGTTTTGGAAAAGGTAGGATGTATTTTGATTGACTGGATCCCTAAGCCTTGTATGCCTCATCTCCCATCACCAGGACCCTGCTCAAAATCTTTCCTTCATTTCTAGGACCCAGTCCCAAACCTGACCCTCAGATACCAGATCACCTCACCTCTAGGATCAGGGCCTTGATTATCAGGCCTCTCATCTCTAAGACCAGAGTGTCTGGAACCAGGACTTTAGAATAAAAACCCAGCCAGTACCAAAGTCTCAGATACCAGGCTTCTTCCATCAGAGCCTCAGTTACAGTGGAAGAGGCTGAAATCAGACTCCATCTCCCTTCTCCCTAGTGCTTAAAACAGAACTGACTGCACTTTCTGCCATTTATAGGACTCTTGAGTGTGAAATCTCTAGTCAATAGGTACTGCATCCCCATTTTATGGCTAGCAAACTCACCTCTTCCTCTCCCAATTTTGGTGTAGCAGATTCCTGGATGCCTAAGTGACCACTACACCTCTCCCTTCCTACCATTCCTTGATCTCACATCTCAATTCACCTGTGCTTCCCTCTTGCATTGGGCCTTCTGGAACCCCTGTTCTATTGATAACAAACTTTTTATTTTTTTTTCCATCTTATGTCACTCTGGCTCCCTTCAGAAAATAATGCATCCCTGACTATGCTCTCCAGTGCTAAATTCACATCTTCTCTCTCATCCATCCCTTTCACCAACCCCCTAACACACCACACACACATACACTGGATTAGGAGAAGGAGAAGGCATACTTTTTGTACCCTTGTGCTACTTCTAAATCCTTCCTCTGACATCATTCTGCAGCTTCTTCTTATATGAAGTTCACTTCAACTAGATTTATCATCATATCCAGATCCTGGTGTTCTCTACTGGCCCTCAGTCATTCTGTTTCCTTTTTCATAGAGTTTAATACCTGGATTTTAGTCTGCCTCTCCACCCCAACCTGTGCCTTCAAAATACTAGGGGACTTGACTGTACATACTGATATTTGTCAAATGCCTCCCAAGCCACTCTGTCTCCTGTATGTTCAATTCTGTCACATAACTCCTTTGGAAAAAAATTAGTCGCATAGATAATTGATACAAATGATCTTTGCACAATAACTGAAAGCACACATTTAATATTGTCATGATGTCAAAACAATTGTTTGAATTGACCAAAAAAAAAAAAAAAAAAGACCAGGGAGAGGAAGAAGAGGTCAATTGCAGGCAATTCTGTTGCCTGGAACTTTGCAGACCAAATGGTTATGTCAAATTTCAGTGGGTTTTAGATCCCCATGTTAAAAATATTAAAATGCAACATTAACTGATTGACATCAGGGAAGGTGGAAATGTACTATCCATTTATTTTCACAGCAATGGCAATAGCTAAAATCCAAGTATTGAAACAAACAGTGCATGGCACACAGAAACACTTAAATGCTTATTGACTTAGAACTTAGACCTTAGACAAATTGCTGCATCATAGTATTAAACCAGCGTTTTCTGAAATAAAAGCATATTCAATCATATTGTTTTCACTAAAACATCATTATTAATATTTTAATGAAAGCAAAAAACCCATTTGTACTATTAGTAAAAATTATCAAAATATTATTTCATCCTTTATAATGTCAATTTTTGTGTAAACTTTAAAATGTATATGATTATTAATGTAGTGGTACATGCATATAATTTGTAAATAAATAAATGTGTATTGGGGACATATACTCAAATTTTCCTCATGGGGTGCCCAACCAAAAATGTTTGTGGACCACTGATCTAGACCAACCCCTTCATTTTTACAGATTGAGGCAGATGAAGGGAAACTGAGGCAAAGAGAAGGTTAAAGTAACAATCAAAAATCTTAGAACTAGTCACAGAAAAAGCCAAGAAGACAACTTAAATTCCCTGACACCCCAGTCTAATACTCATTTTGGTAGACGTTCTCATCTAATTACTTTGTAACCTTGTAGTGGCAAGAATACAGCCACCCCCATAATCCCTCAGTATTTTGGGATGATGATAAGTGATACATCAAACTCTATCAGAAAATAGGAACTATAAACCCATTGCAGTTGTGTGCGTGTGTGTGTGTGTGTGTGTGTGTGTGTGTTTCTTATCAGATCTATCTGATTATCATGGACGTTAGTGCCTGCAATTCTGGTAAGAAGTTTTTCTAGATCTCAAGACAGCGTTTTTAAGGTGCTGCATTTAAAAGTCAGTATTTAATCAATATTTAACAATTTAAGCTATTTATTGATCAAGTAGGTATGCAGTATAGTAGAGCACTGTGCCAAGAGCAGAGGAATATACAAAAGAAGGTTAAGATATGCTAGAGTCCTTCCTTTCAAGTGCTTAGAATCTACTTGGGAGACCCACGCAACAGCTAAGTAACGAAGCAGGCAAAGTGTGATTGAATGCTAAAGTGAACGGTACAGTCAAGTGTCGACAGAAATGCAAACAGAGCAAAGAAGGGTGGCGATTTAGAGCTAGAAGGGACTTGCCTACAGTCACACACGTTTAGTCAATGTCTCTGGTGGGGGGAGCAGATTAGAACTGAGATCTCTCCTGACTTCAGATCCTATTCTATCTGTACATCACTAAACTACCTCTCCAATGAAAGGGTGGAAACAGTGTGGAAAGCCCTCGGGCAGGGGGTAGACCTTGAAGTATAAGAAAGATGATAAAAGGCAAAAGGGGCCAGGAAGAGGCAAAGGGTAAGCCTGTCACTAGCCTGGAGAAACAGATTTTGGATTTACTGAGAATTTATGGCCTCAAACTTTTAAACTCATTTATTATTAAGCTTTTAAATCTAAAGAAAAGAATGATTATATTGTGGGTTCATTTTGTTTTTAAGGCTATTCTTCATGCCATTTTTTTCTTCTTGTTTTATTCCCCCCCTCCATGGTACGCACCCTATAAAGTTATTTGTATCATCGCCAAACCTCCAGCTTTATTTCAGCACTCATGTTTTTAATTGAGTTTTTTTCTTTGAGGATTTTTTGGATTCCACCACCAGACTGTCACTTTTAAATCAGGATTCATTTGCAGAAACTGTAGAAAAAATAATTTGGGGGCTATTCTAAACAACCCCAGCCTTTAATTGGAACCCAAACTGAGATGAAATCAGGCTTTGATCTTATCTGTTGGAGATGGTGCTGGTAAATTGGACTGAAGAATGTGGGTGTTTTTTTCTCCTCTGAACTTCCATTCATAGCCACGCACCTGGATAACTGATCAATTTCAGTTGCTTATATTCTCTGCCTGCTGATTACCTTGGTTAGTCTTCATGGGGCATACACAACTTCTAGAATCATTCTTTATTCCACTATGGAAAAAACATTAAACTTGACCTGAGTTCAAGTGTTGCCTTAGATATTTGCTAATTGTATGACAATGGGTGAAGTATTCTGCCTCTCTCATCCTCAGTTTCCTCATCTGTAAAATGAGAATAACAGTAGCACCTACCTCAGAGGTGCTCTGCAAACTTTAAAATGTTGTATAAATGCTAGTTACAGTATTTATTATTGTTGCTGTTGTTCTTCCACTTCCTTCTCTCCTGTTTCCAGTTTATCTGCCTAAAATCTCATCTTGTCCCTGTGCTTTCCTGCTCTTTAAAATGGGACTCCCTTTAATGGTGGAGATGAATGCCCTACTCTGCATGATGGGCAAGTAGGGTTGGTGAGAACAGAAAAGCTCCAGCCTTTGCCAGTAGCCTTTGGAATTCTTCAAGTTTCAAGTCCTCTTTGATAACCTTTCAGGAGTTGAGTCTCTTTGGGGCACTTCTGACTTTGAGCTTCAAGAAGGAAGAAGGAAGAGCCCAAATCCATTTTAGGCTGTTGAAGGAAAAGACTCTGGGAAGACATGAGAAGAGCCAACAGCCTTCATCATGTCCCCATCAGCAACTTGCTACTCTGGAGACTTCAGGGAATTTTCTCCTTGGGTGAGAACTAGAACTCTCTTTCTGTTGGTTGAATTGTTTTGCTCCCAGTGAGAGGCCTTCTTCCTTCTGCATTGTCCAGTATATGTTCTCCTATGTACACCTTCTCTGATTTCTGTTTTGCTACAATTTGGATAAATAGGTTTCTTTGCCATTCTCTATATGTGTTCATTGTGAAATTGGTATCAGGAAGGTAAGGATTGTCAGGCAGCTAAATGATTTAGTGGATAGAGTTCTGGGCCTGGAGTTGGGAAGATCTGAGTTTAAATCCAGTCTCAGACACTCATCAGCTGTGTGACCCTGGGCAAGTCACTTAACCTCTGTTTGCCTTTATTCAGTAGAGAAGGAAATGGCAAAACCATTCCAGTATCTTTGCCAAGAAAATCCCATGGACAGCGTGGTCTGTGGGGTCACAAAGAGTTGGACATGACTGATAAACTGAAAAACAATAAGGTAAGGGGTCAAGCCTTGGCTGTAGGAGATAGAAGGGTTCTCCTTCCCCCAATAATGAAGACAAAGCAATCAAGTTGGAGTGAATCAGATCATATAGTAACTCTCTCTCTGAAGAGAGTAGAGTTGGGGCCTCTGGACTCAACTTCCTGCTTCCCCTCCTGGTAAGAATTAGAGATTCCCTTGGAGAGGGATAGGGGGAGAAGTGGCTAGAGATATCTATTCTGCTTCCCCACGAACCACACAAAGACAGCTCTTGCCAGAGATGGGCCTTGCTACGCGCAGGACCTGTCCCTATACTTGAGGCTCCTTCTTTCCTTATCCCTCCTCTACTCTTTCCCTGCTTATATATAATCCAATTCTCTGAACTCTACTCCTAACAGACTGCTTGTTGACGATAAGCTTTCAGTGTGTATTAGGGAGATGTCTCCATCACACAGGAGAGGCTGGAGCCAGCTAGAATGGGTTATCAAGAGGTGATAAATTTTCAGTGTGAGCATTTACACCTTGGAAATGCACAAATGATAAAAATCAAAGCTTGATTTATTGTTTTGGTGATTGCCTAGACTTTAAAAAGTGATGGAGATATTTTTGATAGTGGAGATTTAAAGTGGTGTGTGTATCTTCCAGATTTAGCTGCAGACCCCTGCCACCACCACTATCCTCTTCCTTTTATTTCCTACTCAAATTTTTTTTTTCACCCCCCTCCTCTTTCTTTGCATACTTATCCTCAGGATTCTCTGCCTGCTGATTAAATGGGTAGCAAAGTAGGACCTTCTCTATCTCCCCGATTTGGGGAGTGAGGAGTAGAAGAGGGAGAGTGCTGGGCCTTAACACAGGAGAGAAAAGAGTCGTGCATATATGCAAACGTAAGTGAGAAATGGATTAATTGGTCAGGAGCTTGTTTGTATTAAACATTTTGGCCATCAGATTCAGACTACTCCTGTAAATTATGTATTTGATAAACTTTATTGAATGGTAGGTAGCATGTAGATCTATGCAAACAACAACAACAAAAAAGAATTATTCTGTATTGTTTTACTCAAGACTGCTATCACTTGAGATGTTAATGATCATCAGTGTAGGTGTGACCAAAAGTAACAATAAAAGATATATCATTCATCACAGTACAGTTAAGATCTTTATCTCTTTATCTTCTATAGCTTTCTCAAAAAGCTATAACCCTGTTGTTTTGCCATCAAAAGATTTTGTAAGAGAGAGGAAATAGATAATTTTGAAAAGACATGGAAGGATATGTATAAGTTGATGCAGAGTAAAGTGGGCAGGACCAGAAGAACAATTTATACTATGCAATCACAGTCTTTAAAATGAGCTACTTTGAAGATTTTTATAAATAGATGAAAAATGAAATGAGAAGAACCAAGAAATCAATTTATATAACAACACAGAAAAGACAAACAACTTTGAAAGCTATAAGAATTTTGGTCGATGTGATGACCACCCATGATTCCAGAGGACTGACCAATATTCACCTCTGCCCACCTGCTTAGACAATGAGCTCCTGAGGGGCAGACACTATTTTCCCCCCTTTGTATACCCAGCACTTAGCACAGTGCCTGTCACATCGTAGATGTTTTTAATAAATACTAGTTGATTCAGTGCTTCCTGACAGAGATGTGATAGATTTAGGGTACAGAGTGAGGTATATGTCTTTTGAACACAGCCAGTGAGGGAATTTGTTTTGCTTGACTTGCATATTTTTAACAAGGAATTTGTTTTTCTTTTCTCTCTTTTTCCCAGTGGGATAGAAGATGAGAGGGTGGGAAAATGGATTTCTGTTCATTTAAAAGACAAAACACCTGAAAAAGAAAAACAGTTCTTAGTCGCAAGAAGTTTTCCTATGGCTTACACAGAGCATAGAGAACTTAGTCACCATTAAGTAATAGTAACATTATGGGCAGCTAAGCTGGGTGGTACACTGGATAGAGCACTGGGCTTGGAATCAGCAACATTCATCTTCATGAGTTCACCTACTAGCTGTGTGACCCTGGGCGAGTCAATTAACCCTATTTGCCTCAGTTTCCTCATCTGTAAAATGAGCTGGAGAAGGAAATGACAAACCACTCTAGTGTCTTTGCCAAGAAAACCCCAAATGGTGTCATGAAGAGTCCAATACCACTGAAATGACTGAACAACAACACTATTAACATCAAACTGTTAACAACCTCAATAACAGCTTAGCATTATGCTGTGCTCTGTGATGAATCAAAGGAAGTATAAAACCTGGGACTTTCCTGTGAAGAGTTTACAATCTGGTTAGAGATTATTGAGACTAAACCTGAAACCGTGCATTTTTTTATTTAGCAGATAATGACTGTGAGCCTACTATGTGCAATGAATAAAACTAGGCATGAGGGGAAAAGACAAAAACAAATGAAAAATGGTCCTCACCCTCACTGCCTTAGTCCTAAGAGTGATGAATTTGGAATCCAGAATTTTAGAGCTGCCTTCAACTTTGTCTCTCATTCAGGAAGAGAGCTGGGATAACAAGGACAGGCATGAATTCAGCTGAAATACCAAACCTTTATTATCTCATTTGATCCTCATGACAACCTTATGAGGTAGGTTATATTACTATCCCCATTTTAGAGTTGAGGAGACTCAGGCAGACAGAGGTTAAGAGACTTGCCCAGATTCACATAGCAAGTAAGTGTCTGAGACAGAATTTGAACTCAGGACTCCGGACTCCAGGCCCAGTGTGCTAACCAATGTGCCACCTAAGCTGCTTCTAGCAAATATGAAACCCTAGTGTTTTAGACAGACTGGGGGAGACCTTCTGTCTCTCTCCCCTGTACCAATCTTTCTCTTCTTTAAATGTCCATCCTTTGCAAATAAGGAGATAAACAGTTCATTAGCCTTAGTCCATTCTAGGTACATTTCTCCTAGGCTCTAGCAGGCAGAAGTGATTAAATGAAGTCCCCCTGGAGGTCAGCTAAAGAATACTTCCACTTGCATCACAAAGGTAAGGCCTTTGGGAATAAGGGTTTGCCTGCGGTACTAACCATTTACAGCCCCATCTGGTACACCAGATTACACAGATAATTTCTCTTCACAGTCTCCTTTTAGCTATTACTCATACAAGGCATTCCTTGTCCATGCCCCCTCCTCTTCTTCCCCAGATTCCCTGTGTTAGAATGCACTCTCTCTTCACTTCTGCCTTATAGCAAGTCTATCTACCTTCAAAGAACACCTCAGATACCCCTTCCAATGGCAGTTAGGTGGCACAGTGGATAGAGTGCTGAACCAGGAGTCAGGAAGCCCTGAGTTCAAAATCCAGTGACCCGGAATAAATCATTTAACCTATTTTACTTCAGTTTCCTCATCTGTAAAATGAGCAAGAGAAGGAAATGGCAAACCATTCCAATATCTGTGCCAAGAAAACCCCAAATGTGGTTACAAAAAGTCATACATGACTGAAAAACGACTGAACAACAGTCATCTCCTATAGAACACTTTTCCTGAACCCTAAAGTTATTGGTGTTTCCTATTGCACCCACCAAAGTACTTTGCATTATAATGCCAACACACATATATACCTACATCATCTCCTTTGATCCTCATAACAGTCCCATGAAAGGTAGGTGCTTTTATTATCCCCATTTTGCAAATGACGAAACCGAGGCTGGCAAAGGTTAAGTGATTTGTCAGGGATCACACAGATAATATGTCTGAGGCAAGATCTAAACCCAGGTCTTCTTGACTCCAAGTCCAGTCTTCTGTCCATTGCTATGCATATATTTTGCATTTACTTATCTATGTACATGTTGTTTTCCCCTAATAAAATGTAATCTTATAGGTAGAAACTTATAAGTAGAGACTGTTCATTCTTTTTGTCCTGGAATGTAGACACTTAATAAATGCCGCTTAAATTGAATATATAGCTGAACAGCACGCAATGTTTAACACATAGCCCTAAAAATGTATTCTTACAAAATGGTGATCAGAATGGTGATCCATGTCTCTGGCTTAAAAAAAATAGCCTAAGATTTTAGGCTTATTTTAGGTTCATTTTAATATGAATCTTAATAATTTTCTGTGCATTTTGTCAGAAGCATTAAATCCTGGGAGCCATTATACATTTATTTCTTGCAGCAAATTTTTGTTTCTGTTTTTGTTTTTCTGTTCATATCTTTACTTGAAGCCACTAGGTGGTGGTACAAGAACACAGGCAGAAATATTCCTTTCTGTAGGCTATGAACTTGCTTAGCTCTGTCCCTTAGTTTAAAAATGGCTACACTCTTGGGTCCTTAAATGCCTCCTAGGGTATGCCATTGTGATTGCTGTTTAGTAGTTGAGCCCACATTAAATTGATGTTGAGTTTTACAACAGCTGTTAGACACCACTTTATGTTGATGTTGTGACTTTTTAAAAATGCTCATTACTTGGAAATGTTAACTCTTCAGCAGGAATCTGTTGAAGGTTTCTGAGGGCTTTGAAGGGCTTACTTATATTTCAGACTGATTTACTGATCTTCAGCCGCTACAGTTGAAACTATTTGGAATTGAACATGGAGTGTGTGTGTGTGTGTGTGTGTGTGTGTGTGTGTGTGTGTGTGTGTG
>NW_020954557.1:34030269-34060839 GCF_900497805.2 Vombatus ursinus | reverse complement strand
TGTGTGTGTGTGTGTGTGTGTGTGTGTGTGTGTGTGTGTGTGTGTGTCTAGGCTGGCTGCATTTTGAGTAATACAACCAGTGCTTCCTAACAATGTCAGATGGAAATGGCAAAAATCATCTGCCTGCAGTGGTCCCAACCTGTCAACAACCATCCCATCTTCTGAAAAATCTTATTGCAACATTGGCTTCCATCTGGAGCTATTGAGAAAAGTATGTATTTTGAAGACAGGTTTATAGGCTAATATAAAAATTTCTTTTTCTGCCTGTGAAATAACTTTTCAGTTACTTTCTTTAAGATTACCTGACTTGTTTAATATTCTGGGTCTATGCTTGAGGTTGTTGAATAAGTAAACCTCACAAGAAAGGAATGCAACATAAATATTAAACTGATATCAGAATTTTATTGCTATCATTTGCATTTAAATTCTTCCCAGATCTGTGTGATTTGATCTTGATGGAAAGGAAAAACTCAAGGTTTTAGCTGCAATGACAATAATATTCTCATCACAGCCAGAGTTCCTTCCCCTGAGGCAGTGTTCTTGTTGACTTACTAGACGTATAGATGCACAAACCTTTTCCCTTTGTATCTCTCTCTCTCTCTTTGTGTATATATATACATATATACACACATATATACACATATATACATATATATATATACATATACACATGCAGGGAAGCAGAGCTATTAATAAAAATCATGGTAGCAATGGATAAAGTGGTAGATTTAGAGTCCAGAGGAACACCTGGGTTCAAATTCCATCGTGCACACTACTAGCCTTGTGACCCTGGACAAATCACTTCCCTTCTCCAGGCTCCAGTTTCTCATCTGTAAAACGAGAGTGTTGCTCTAAATGGCCTCTAAAATACCTTCCAATTCTAAATCTATAAGACATCATTTCCATTAACATTCCTCAGAGCGTGGGGCAAAAGGTCCTTGCCCTGTGGAACCAAGGGGCAAAGAGAATGGCATTCCTTCCAGTAGTGAACACAGTCACTGGGTCTCACCTCACGGCACCTCCACAGGACCTTGCTCCTCCCCTACCCCAGAGTCCCATGGCCATAGTAACTTTCTCTCCCAATTCCTGCAACGTCCCCTCTCCTGGGTAACTTGACTCAAAGCTAGAATATTCCCTGCAGGCTTCTTCCCTCCCTAACCCTTTTTGCCCCAGGTTTAACAAAAAGAAATCCAACTTGGCAGCCAGTATTCATGGGCCTTGGGTGAGGGGAAATAGGCAGTTTAAGTAGGATTGTGTTAGAGATCATGGGACCATCAAGGGTATTACCTTCTTATTTTCATGGTTATTTAACTGATGCTTTGTCATCCTCAGTCCTGTCTTTAAGCAATTGGTTGATTTGCTCAAAGAAAAGTCTCTCTCTCTCTCTCTCTTTCTCTCTCTCTCTCTCTCCTCCTTTTCATTCAAATTCATTCAAATAAGAAAGGTAGAGTTCGATTTAACCTAAAAATACTAACTTAGAAAAAGCACCTGCACTTCCTGTCTCATGGAGGATGAAACCATTACAGAAGCAGTTCCAGTAAATGGAATCATCACGGCTGATTTCTTGGTTTTATTAGGAAAGGTAGCCAATTTTGTGATCCTCAGTGTTTAAATCAATTGAACTATAGTGAAATTTTTCCCTCTGAATCGGCCATTACACAGCTTGCAACCCTTTGTTCAGGAGATTAAGTTTGCATCTCCTCACATTATCTCTTTGTAATTGGAAAACTTTCATTCTGACAGAGAAAACGTGCCAGTCTCCCTCCCTGTAAGCCTTGCCACAAGCCAGTGCAGGAAGCCATCTGGAGAACGGATGCCGAAGTCAGGCAACAACATCCTGTCATTTTTTATCTGGAACTTTGCAACCGAACAAACAACGGCATCTTAAGCCTCATTCGTCTGCATCTCTAGTGCTCTTGGCAGAGGTTGTAACCAGCAGTGGTTCTGTTGATTTGCTGCATCAAAAGTAATTAGGTTACAGCACTCACGGGCACAGCCTCTGATAATGGCAGAAGAGCCCCAGGCTTTAACTTCGTCCATGATGTCACAGTGAAGTTTAGACTCATGAGTTTACACTCTTTTCTTTGGTTCGTTGGTTGTATTTCATCGCCGTAACTGTAAATCTGAATATCTCTTCAAGAAGCTTATTTAGGCAGACTAGGTTGTCTAGCTTTCCTAAATCAGAATTGTTTATCATTTTTAGAGTTCAAATTAAATCGTTGATGCCTCAGGTTGGGAGGTTGTGTTTCTAAGATAAACATGTGGCACCTCCATCTTCCCTCGGTATTTTTTTTTTTGAGTATGGTGGGGGAAAGCACCTATAATTCAGGGGTGTTGTAAGATTATATCAGATTGACTTGGAACTCAGTTCTATACTCTTGCCCATAGGATGATAGTCTTACTGACCTTTTAACCCTAGCTTGTTGGAAAACTCCAGTAAGAGTCAAACTTTCATATATGAAGTTACCAAATGAATCAGTTTCAGAATCTGAGTAAGATAATGAAACCATTTAACTAGGGTTAAAATCAGGGCATCGTTGAGCATGCAAAATAAAACACACATTAATTAAAGTAGTGATCAGGTCTTAAGACTAGAGGGTAAGAAAAGAAGAAAAAGGTTATTTCTCTCTGAAGGGGTGGGAGAAAAAGTGGTCAGAACAACTTGGGAAATCTCATCAGAACTCCTGAGTATTTGAAAATTTGCATCTTTGATGTTATTTATTAAGATGTCAACTTAAACCCCACCATAGCTGAAGAACTAGTTACTCTTTTTTGGTCAAATGGGGGTTGAGATGGAGTGAGGCTGGTTGAGAAAAGAAGGAAAGCAAAGGGACCCTAGAAATAAGGTTTAACAGTTTCCTGTATAAATGTTATAATGCCAGTCAGTGGGGGTTTGTGCCAACTGGGCTTTGGTTCAGCAGGGAGGTCACGTTATCAGAATAACTTCATTATCTAGATGAGATTTTTTGACTAGCTTGTAGAATGGTTAAGTATATTAAAATGTAAGTAATAATAGTAACAGATAATAATATGAAGAAATGTTCCCCAATGTTATCTCTCAAATGTCCTCTGGCCTCTAAGGCCGACTTGCCTCCATGACAGTGCTTGTCCCAAAAATCATTCTGAATTTTAAAGGAATTGCAGTGATTCCCACCTGACATTTCACCTTCATTTAGAGGTTGCCTGGTTGGAGGGTGGACAGAGTACAAAGTTTGCTACTTTTGATAAAAGTCATAAGCACATGTGAAAATGAGGGTTAAGTAAGTGTTTATTTGAGGATTTAATATTGCTTGCACTCAAGGAGTAAAGCAATTATCGTGTTGTTAATTTCATATTCAGGAACTCCTTATTTATTTATTGTTTACCTCTCTGCATAATGAAAATGCCATGGAAGTCGGTTTCCTCTGGTGCTCTAATTTTAAATGGAGCAAAATGGTATGTATAATTTTAGGTTACAAATTGCTAATTTCCTTCTCCTTTAAATACTCTAAATACAGAGGCAGCTGAATTGTAAGGGATGGAGTACTGTATTCAGAGCCAGGAAGACATAGGTTCAAATCCGGACTCTGACATTTATTAGCTATGTGACCATGGGAAAGTCACAACCTCTCAGAGTCTCAATTTTGTTAACTTTTCCTCATCTTTTTCCTTTCATTTCCTCAGGCTTGTAGGGAAAATATGTGGGATAACTGAAAGCCTGAGATGTTTGTTCTTAGCTACTTATACATAAGGTAAGAATATGGAACAACAGATTTCTCATGTGGGTTTTACCTAGGGTTTGGGAGTTGTTCCTCTCTTTTTCCCCACCCTGTTTCATTTTCATTGGGATGGAAAAAAACAAGGCTCTTGGGAGCTTGAGAAAAAAAACCATGAGAAAATCCAGGAAACTCTTGGCAATTATTTGTTGAAAGGGAGACTCTAAAATAATTTTGAAGGGGTCCAAATTGGTAATTGAGATATGAGTGGAGTTAAAAGGGATTCTCAACCTTAAATCAGATAGAGGCTTAGAACAAAGATATTATTCCTAATGAGGAAGAATAAGTAGGTAGAACGACAGACTAAATACCTGGAGTTTCTGGGGAGAAAGGGCACACAAAGCTAAGATTCTAGGAAGTGACAAGTTCATCTCCTTAGAGGTAAAACAAAAATAAAAACAGCTAAGGGTTTTCCTCTGCATCTGATGTTTTGGTATGTGAAGGGCCTGCTTGCCTCACTAAAAGAGTTGAAGCTTAAGCCTCTGGGATCTATGTTAAAAAGAGAGATGGCAAAAATTACTCTTCCATTTCTGGGGAAGAAGGGTAGCTCAACTGAAAAAGACAGTTGAAACCTAAGAGTTGCGGCCAAGTGGAGCTACATGACCACATGCCCAGCAGAACAGTGCCCAGCAGGAACCACAAGAACAGGGGAGCACTTCCAGACAAGACATCCTGTCCATCACCTGAGACCAGCAGAGAGCAGGTACAGCAGAAGCAGCACGGTGATGGCCCCGGAAGTGAGGAGCAGCTCTGCAGCACAGGAAGCAGGAGTTAGCCCTGTACAGATGTACTCTGCCGCCACATTTCCTATGTATTTACCCTTCCACACTTGTATCCTGGTCACACACATAACCCGTGTTTGTGCCTTGTCACAAATGTTCTCTAGCCATGCCCACTGATGGTTTCTATATTTGTGGGGAAAACATTCTACTTCCCCCCCCTTTTTTTCCCTTTTTCACTATGTTTTTTCATTAAATGCCATTGTTTTGAATTCATTTTATCCTCTGGCTGACTACAAAAATGAACACATCAGTGGAAACTTGTGAGCTGTGGTTTTGAGTGGTTGTGGATTTAGAGAGAACCTTTAATATGGACAACTTTCATGGAGTCCCTAAGTGAAAGAGGCTGGTGCCCCAGGTTCTACATGAAAAATGGGTCTAACAGTATCTCTATTGTCTACCTCACATGGGGGTTGTTGGGCCTGAGTGATTTAATTGGATGCAGGGTTATTGTGGGGCTCAGGTAAGATAATATATATGACACACTTTTTAAACCTCAAGGTACTATATGAATACCAAATACAAAATACCTAGTATAAATACCAAATATATACACACACATATACACATATACACACATATCTGTGTGTGTTTGTTATTAATAATGCCCCAACATAAAGGACTCAAATCTCCCAGAAAAAATAGTTTTGTAGAAATAAAACATATTACATTAAGTAATTGTAACATATAATTAATATCTTGAAACTTAATCACACCCATTGAAACTTTTCCTTTTAACTTTTCCTGGAAAAAAAAATCATGAAACCGTGTTGATTGGATCTAATACAAATTTATGTTATGTAATGTCAACTGGGCCCTCAATGTAACAAGGGAAATCCTTTTATACCTCTCTAAAAGACTTACTATCTCACTCACCACTGGGCTTTTCTAAGTTTTCATACTTCCTAAAACTTCTTATGACTCCCCCTTATCCTATCATCTGTCTCAGTTGGGACTCTTGCCTCATATTTTACTGAAAAATTGAGTCATTTCCTGAGAGCCCCCTCTATTTACTCCTTCCTTATTTCATGTCTCTTAGGTGCCTCTTGCAACTGTCTCCTCCTTGACCTTTGTCTCACATAAAGAAGTGGCCCTTCTTGCCTAGGCAAACTCTTCAACCTGCACAAATGATCCCATTTCATCTCATCTTTTCCAGAAGAGTACCCCCTTTATTATCTCCACTCTCACTTATCTTTAATTTCTCCCTGTCAACTGGCTGCTTTACTACTGCCTACAAACATACCCATCTCTCCCCACTCCTTGAAAAACCATTACCTGATCCACACATCCCCTCTCAATGTCATCCCCTATCTCTCCTCCCTTTTGTGGCTAAATTCCTTGAGAAGGTGGTCTACAACCATTCCCACCATTTCCTTTCCTTTTTCTCTCTTTTTACTCTCCAAAGTATGACTTCTATCCTCATCATTCAATCAAAACTGCTCCCTCCAAAGCTACTAATGATCTTTTTTTTTTTCTAAGGCAATTGGGGTTAAGTGACTTGCCCAAGGCCATACAGCTAGTAAGTGTCAAGTGTTTAATCTGAGGCCGGATATGAACTCAGGTCCTCCTGACTACAGGGCTGGTGCTGTATCTACTGCGCCACCTAGCTGCCCCTCTAATGATCTCTTAATTGCAGCTTTTTCTCAATCATCATCCTTCTTGACTTCTGTAGACTTTGACACTGTTCACAGCCTTCTTCTCCTTGATACTCTCTTCTTTGTAGGGCACTGCTTTCTCCTAGCTCCCCTTCCAAGTATCTAACCTCTCCTTCTCTGTCTCTTTTGTTGGATCTTCATCCATGTCACACTCATGAACAGTGGGGTCCCTCAAGGCTCTATCCTGGGTCATCTTTTCTTCTCCTTCTACACTACTCCACTTGGTAATATTACCTCCCATAGATTCAATGATCATCTCTAGGTTGATGATTTCTCAGATCTACTTATCCAGCCCTAATATCTAGTCTGGCATCCAGTCTTGTACCACTGCCTGTTGGACATCTTGAACTGAATATCTGTAGACATCCTTTTTGTTTTTTTGAGGCAATTGGGGTTAAGTGACTTGCCTATGGTCACACAGCTAGTTAGTATCTTAGGCCAGATTTGGGGTCAGGTTTTCCTAACTCAAAGGTCGGTGCTCTATCCACTGGGCCACCTAGCTGCCCCTGTCTGCAGACATCTTAAACTCTATATCCAAAATTGAACTCATCTTCCCTCACTCAAAAAACAAAAAGACAAAAAACCAAGCAAACAAACCCCTCCCCCTCAAAAAACCAAACCTCTTCCCTCTTCCTAACTTCCCTATTACTATTGAAGGTATAGCCATACTTTAAATTACCCAGGCTCACAACCTAGGTGTTATCCTCAACTCCTCAATCTCACCCCCCATCTCCAATCTGTTATCAAGTCCTGTGGTTTCTTCCTTCAAAATGTCTTTCATACATGTCCCCTTCCCTCCACTAACACTGCTACCACCCTGGTGCAGGCCCTCATCACTTCATGCCCACACTATTGCAATAGCCTGCTGGTTGGTATCCCTTCCTCAAGTCTTTCCCTACTCTAAACCATCCTCCACTCAGCTGTCAAATCTACACCTTGTATTTCTTAGGATGACCATTTAAAAAAATTCAGAAAAGACCTATTTTACCAAAGGGACAAAAGCCCTCTAGTTCTGTAAATGGAGGCTCTTTTTATTTATAAAGAGAGCAATGTACTCTGTTGATTATAATTTTAGCAGATTATATCTGTGGTATAGTGATGATGAGTTGCATCATCATCATCACTGACACAAGGGAAATGGCATAAATAATATTATAGAGAAATATATGATCAGAAAAAGAAGTGGGGGGGTCAGAAGCAAGAATGAGGGATAATAATTAGAAAGCCCAGGTGGTAATTATCCATACAATATCAAGTTATTTAAAGGAAAACCACTAGTTTGATGGATGGACTCTCTGGGGGATTTACAGGAGGATATGGACAGTCACACAAAACAGGCAGACCTGAATGGATAGGGATCTGCATACTGGATTTTTTGTATGAAGAATACTCCCATCAGTGTGATCACAGCTCTATCCATGTACCAAAGTGGTGATAAACAATTTTACTATGTAGATCTAAGTTGTAGACAGTGGCATTCAATTAGAACCAGTGGTGGAATCCCAGTTAAGTGTATATTCTGGACCCCTCATGAGGAGGGGAAAAGAAATCAAAATTCATTTCCCCCCTCTTTTTATCTCCCAGGTTGGAAATACTAGGGCTACTCAACAGTCCAATCCCTTTCTGATTGGCAGAGAACCTGCTGTCTTTTTGACAAGGGCCAGTTTGCCCCTCAACCTGGTGACCCCCCTCTCTCCCCAGCTAGGGGCTTACCATGTTAATATAGAGCTTAGTGAGGACACCTCACTTAGTGTGGTCATAGCCCGCTCAGAGCTACAGAGCCTAAGAGATGTACCAACCTCATCCTCTCCCATAGCTGGTTTTACAGGCCTACATCACTATGCCAAGTGAAAAATCAAAATTAATAAACTTATTTCCATTATAAGATAAGCCCATTTTTGTGGTTCTGTGCTGTGAGCAGTATTTGAGCTAATTTATTAAACTTTTGTGTTTTTTGCTGGTTCTTACTAGCAAGTCTTAAATATGTGATCAAGGGGTCCCTACAAGTCACCCTCCAACATCAGAGACCAAAGATGTCAGTTACAGGAACCAATGGCCTCACTATTATTCTTGCCTACAGTATTTGAAAGAATTGGGAAATTATTATTAGGTAAGTAAAACTAAGCAATTTCTACCCACTATGTTTCTCATATATCAAATGTTAGATCCATATCTCAAGTCAGCATGGTATGATATCCTAGTTCTTGTTTCTTGTTTCTGTATTACATAGAAGCTACAAGTATTGAACAAAAACTATGAATTTAGTCCATCAAAACTAAGCATTGTTTTGGAATGTCAGAGGCAGAATTTGGTAACCAGGAATTCATTTAAAATATCAAGCAAGATAATTGTGATGTGCTTAGCACAGTGCCCAGCACATAGTAAATTCTATATAAATGTTAGCTATTATTATGTGTAAAGGGAATTTAGTTGAGTGGTCTGGGGTAGGGAAATGGAGGCACATAATACAGGGACAGGGACAGTCCCTTTGGTAGCCTGTGCCCTGGAGAGTTTGGTCTATTTCCTTCTGCAGTTTGGTGGTATACACAAGCCCCAGGAGAAGGACACCATGTTGACATGATCCTAGAGTTAGCACCCCTGGACTGGTAGTTCCACAAAGTGCCTGAGACTGACTGTCTTAAGGCTAAGCATGGGGAGAGTTCTTCCCCTCCACATACACATTGACATCCCAGGGTAAAGCCCCACTCAGCCACTGTTAGTTATAGCTGAGGTTAGGGGCTACTGGTTATACTGGTCATTCACTATTTAATGAGTCCCTACTCTGAGCTAAGGGAAATATGCATAAAATAAGATTGGGGCCTTCCCTCAAAAAATTGATAATCTAATGTGGGAAATGAGCTATAAGAGAAACATTTAATAATAATATAAGTCAACTTAAGGTTAAATGACTCAAAGTGTGGTATGGTTAATTCTGGAAAATTTTACTACATCTGCTAAAATTTGGTATGCACTAGGGCCAGTTGTTCAATTTCATTTATATTTATATAAAATGCAGCTTTGAATGAAAAAAAAATTAGACCATCTGCTAATGTGACAATATTTGATTTTATTCCTAAACATAATACTTAAGCATTTTTCTAATGTGTTGATCTGTGTCTAAAATAGTTCAATTTCCCTGTTGGCCCATTTCTATGGTTTCTAACCCCTATCGCTGAAGCACTTGATATTACTGTACTTCGTAGTCTCCCAGCATAAGGTGGGACCAACTTGTAATATGAATGTCATATGTATGTCCATCTCATCTTGAAAATGCCATGCTCCTGCTTTTGCTGTTCAGTTGTTTCAGTTGTATCTCACTCTTTGTGACCCCATTTTGGATTTTCTTGGCAAAGATACTAGAGTGGTTTGCCATTTCCTTCTCTAGCTCATTTTACAGATTAGGAAACCAAGGCAAATAGTGACTTGCCCAGGGTCACACAGCTAGTAGGAGTCTGAGGTCAGATTTGAATTTATGAAGATGAGTCTTCCTAATTCCAAGCCCAGTACTCTAACCACTGTGCAACCTAGCTGCCTTTTTTTTTAACCTGCACAATTAACTTATCTTTTGTTGATGGAATTCTGATAAGTGGAATAAGGGGAAGGTAGTGGTGGGATATAACACACTCTCAGACATGGGTTTAATTACTCTAATTTTATACCTAAATTTATTCTTAGTTGTAAGTAATCTGAGCCACCTGGGTCAGACTCCTAGTTCTCTCCTGCTGTCACAGTAAATCACAAACTAGCAGACTAGCAGACTGTCCCCTCCTCCCCCAATTCCCCGTAGAGTCTCCATTCTCTAGGGTCACAAAAATCCAATTCACATGCAAGTCAAGAATTGAATGAAGAACTAACAAAAACAACAGCAGGGAAGAATACCCCTTCCTGGGACAAAACTATTGTGGGTAAGGGTCAGAGCCTAGGGAAAAGACACAAACATCTAGAAAGTATGAAGAATCAGGCTTTTTAGACTTTAGGACTCTTTCAAATGGGGAATGGGGGAGATTTGTAGTGGAGAAGAGAGGAGTACACTTTTTTGTCAATAAATTTGCGCAACTTCCCTGATACAATGGAGCTAAGTTGTGTGGCTTCCCATGATGTAGATCAGGTCACCTGCTGCACTATATTGATATCACTGGCTTTTATGGACTGGGTTGCCTGTCGTCACTGGAGAGTGATATCAGATGGGAGACATGCCTTGTTTACACTGCAGAAGCTATACCATCTATATTTAAAAAAAAAAACTAGAGATATATTTTTATATTACCTTTATTTCTTAATTTTCCTTTCTTCTTTTCCTATGTAGCAATCCATCCCTTGGAACAAAGAAAGAGACAAAAAGACTTTTAGTAAAATAAGCCAAGTTGACACATACACCACATCTAACAGTGCGTGCAATACTCCACAATCCTAATTCCCCACCTTGGCAAAGAAGAGACAGAACATCCTATAGAGTGGAAAGAGCATTAACTCTAGAGTCTGAGGACTTGGGCTCAGATTTCACCCCTGACATTTACTACCTTTGTACCCCTGAACTGGTGATTTAACTTCTGTGAACCTCACTTTCCTCACCTATAAAATGAAGATATCGGGCTAGAAGGGTCTTTGAAGTACTTTTCAACTCTTCATCTGTGGTCCTATAAAGTGCCTGTCTTTGGAAGACAGAATTGATTTTATATCCATCTTTTTTTCATCTTGGCCAATTTGTTGGGTGTGCGGCAAAACCTTGGTTATTTCGATTTGCATTTCTCTTATTTTTAGTGTTTTTGAGCAATCCTTCATATGGTTGTTAGTTTTTAATTCATTCATTTAATTCATTTGTAACCCATGTCTGAGAGTGTGTTATATCCCACCACCACCTTCCCCTTATTCCACTTGTCAGAATTCCATCAAGAAAAGATAAGTTAATTGAAGTTAAACTATTAGTTCATATATTTTGACCAGTTGTCTATTGGGGAATAGTTCTTGGTTTTTTATATTTGTATTAATTTCCTATATATCTTGGATATCAGAGCATTAGTAGAAATATTGCATCCAAACTTCTTTCTTAATTTATATCTTGTTATCTCAGTTCATTGATTTCATTTGTATAAAAGCTTTTTCAATTTCATGTAATCAAAATGATCTATTTTATCATTTGTGAATGCCTATATTCCTTGTTTGGTTAAAGGTCATGACCCCTCAGTCATAGATGTAAAAGGGACCTTTTTTCAATTCCTTCCAATTTTTTAGTGGTATGATATTTAGATTTAGGCCATTTGTGTCTAATTTATTATGGCATATGGTATAAGATGCTCCTCTAAATCCAATTTTTTTTTTTTAGGCAATTGGGGTTAAGTGACTTGCCCAGGGTCACACAGCTAGTAAGTGTCAAATGTTTGATCTGAGGTCGGATTTGAACTCAGGTCCTACCTGACTTCAGGGTTGGTGCTCTATCCACTGTACCACCTAGCTGTCCCCTTCTAAATGCAATTTCTATCAAATTGCTTTACAGTTTTCCTAGCTATTCTTGTCAACTATTAGGAGTTCTTCCTTAAGAAAGTTATATTCTTAGGCTTGTTCAAGCCTGGTTTATCAAGTTCTATAAGCCTTTCTAATCTAATCTGTTCTACTCATCTTTTTTTTTTTTTAACGGGTGCTAAATAGCTCTGATGATTACTGCTTGGTAGTATAATTCGAGGTCTGGAAGTATTATTCCCAATCATTACTACTTTCCCCACCTTCCTCCCATCATTTCCCTTGAAATTCTGGAACTTTTGTTCCTCCAAATGAATTTTGTAATTGTCTAGCTCTACAAAGTACCCCCTTGGTAACTGATTGTTATCTATACCTTCCCTTATGAGTTTGTACTTTCTCTGTAACAATTGCCTTTTGGGCCAGGTGTGGCTTTTGCAAATGTGCACCACTATTCTATTTACTTGCTTCTATAGTAACCTTTCTGCATCATTCATACTTCTAGGATTAGCATGGCTTTTGCTCCCCACCATCAGAGCAGTAACTAGTAATTTCTGTACCTGAGATGACAAAAATTACATTTGAGGCAAGCAGTAAGAAACACTTTTAAACTAGTATGCTTTCCTTGTAGAAGAGGCTGCCATTTGGGGAAAGAGTGAGGCGAGAATCACGGATGGCAGGAAGCAGCTCACCAAGGATGCATGTGTCTAGGATGGAGAAAATAGCTGCTGTGGGGGGAAGCATCTGGTGGATTCCTACTTTAAGCAATTCTTCTAGTTATTTAGGTGCTAAGCTCTGTTGTTTCTACTCAAATACAATCAGGGCCCTCTAATTTCAATATGCTAGGGTAAAGTCCCAATAGCCCAGCCCAAAATATGTTTAGGCTTGCCATTAATCTGTCATATCTTTGTGTGTTTATGAAGAGAGAATTTTCCTTCCTCTAAATTTGTTAACAAGCATCTAGGATTATAGACCTAGAGGTGCTGTGGATCCAAGTGGTTATATGACTTACCCAAGCCACAAGTTGTCAGAGATGGGATTTAAACCTATGAGGCCTGACTCCAGAACCTGTGATGTTTCTATTCAACAATCAAAATTATCAATACAATTTTACCTATAAAATGCACTAATGCTTTAGAAAATACAAGATCCCACTATAACTTACTGTTTGTTAGAACAAAACACTGCCTTAAAGTACTTTTTCAAGTGTCCCTGATGAATACATACATCAAAATTATGCAAAAATTCCTCAAAAGACATATTAATAGAGCTAACCTTGTTTGAAGGCCCTTCAATTATTACCATTAAGCAAGGTATAAAAGACGTAAACAATGTTCACATTGAAATGTGAACCATTGTCATGAACAAAAGCCACTGTAGTATCCAAGTTGAAGAGGGATTCCCTAAGGATTCCTTGTATCCTACAGATATTCCCATTTGCAAACGACATTGTGCTGGGTAAATCAAGCCCAGAGTTTTCTGGGCAAGATCCTTAACCACTCAAATGAGTTTAACTTAACCATCTACACAGGAAAAAGCAAGTGGATTATGATGACTGTTGCCCAGATTATGACATTCAATTAAATGGATACTTTATAGAGCTGTTTCTTCAGCATGTTTTGGTCAGACAGTGCAAAGGGACCAACAAATTGGACCAAAATTAATGTAGGAGACTCAGATGATTTTCCTTTGGGAAATTATATAATTTTTCTGAGTCCAAATTTCTCCCTAAAACCAAGGTCTATCCTTTAAATATCAACATTCCACCAGTATAGCAGTATAGTTACAAGTTATAAGATATTATGGTCTCTGAGGAATCAGAATTGAGTATCATTCAGAGAGCAATGGAGAGACATGAGGTGGGTATAAACATGTTGTTACACATGGCAAATAAGGAAATATGAAAAATATCCTGAGGAAAGGAGGTAATCAAAGAAATTTATTATCCAAAAAGAAAATGACCTAGTCATATAGAAAGAGTATGGGATAAGGAATGAGTAGCTTAGGGTAGCTAGGTAGTACAGTAGATAGAATTCCAGTCTTAGAGTCAGGAGGACCTACATTCAAATCTGGTCTCAGACACTTGACACTTACTAGCTGTGTGACCTTGGGCAAGTGATTTAACCCCGATTGCCTCACTAAAAAAAAAAAAAAAAAAGAATGAGTAGTTTAGAGGATTTGGAAATTATGAAAAAGGAAAAATACGTCCAAGTCATCTGGACTAACTCCATATGAGAAAGCTGCTTTTCTTTAAATTAGTAGTACTATATATTTAACTAATCATGAAACGTTTTGAAATATTCCATAGTTCATTTTGTATAATATTTAATTTTTCAGTTTGGAAGGAGTATTAGAGAACATTTAGTCTAATCTCTTTTACAGATAAGGAAACTAAGAAACAGATTTTAATCAATTAATCAGGAAACATTTATTAAGTGCCCACTGTGGGACAGGTTCTGTGCTAGGAGCAAAAAAAATGCAATTTCCTTCTCTCAAAGAGCTTACATTTTATCAGGAGAGACAAAGTACACACATATACATAGGTATACATATGTGCATGAATGTATACACACAGATATACATGTATATTCGAAACATAGACAAAGTAAAACAAATTTTTTTTTGGTGGGAGAGAGAAGCACTAGTATCTGGGAAGGTCAGGAAAAGCCTCTAGAAGGCAGCACCAAATATGAACCTTTGTATCCCTAGCATAATCTAGGATTTAATAAACTATGATTGACTTATCCAGAGTCATCCAGTTAGTGGCAGAGTCATCAACAGTGAAAATTTGTTTTTGAACATTTAATTGGTTAAAACAGGCACTCTTTTTTAGTTGTCTAACTGATTTGTTATATGCAAATTTTTAAGGTCCCTGGGGATCCAAAGCAAAATTTCAAAGAAAACAAAGACCAAAGACCTACAAATATTTTTCTAAGTAATATATCACTAAGGGATATTTAAGTCGCATGTATGTAGAAGTTGAATCAAGGAAAATTGATAGTATTCCTCTTGGGCTTAATACATAAAACACTCCTTTATACTCTATATTGAATATTTGATAAATGTTTGCACCATGCAACTGGCAGATTGGTCTGGTTTGAGTTCTTGCTGGCAGACATCTCCCCATAATTTATCCAGTTTGTCCTTCATTCATCCAGTGAATCCTTTTTCATATTTGGAACAGTGGTATAGTTGCTCAAATTTCAGGTCCTGTGAGATAGTGAGAAGCCTGAATGAAACCAGTATTAACCATGTGGCATATATATGTATCTATGTATGCATGTATGCATGTATGCATGCAAATATAGTATATATGTACATGTAATTCACATCAGATGCTTTTAAAATGTATTTTAAAAATGAGATCAACATACAACAGAATAAAATGAAACCTTAGTCGTTTTCCTCCAATGAAGTGTTCCCATAAATATGCTAACATTGTACAAGATTCTATGACAGATTTGACCATGGAGATAACTTTGTTGAAGGATCTGCTCATTATCAGTGTCAAACAAGGTGTAAAGCAGGGAAACATGTGCCTTCCTAAGCTGTGTGCTAGTGCTTGCCAGGAGGATAACCTATGCATCATTCAGATAGAAGAAATACTCCACTGATGGTGAGGTTTTTGAAACACTCCTATTTTCAGATAATGTCATGTTTATTATACTGATCCCTGATGCACACTGAAGTCTCCTTAATCACAGCCATCATTGAAATTCATAGGATCATCAATTTGGAGTTAGAAGGAAACTTAGAAGTACAACATCTTCATTTTAAAGGTGAGGAAATGGAGTCCAGAAATATTAAGTGATTTAGTAGATAGAGCCCTAAGCACTCACACTGTAAAACAAAAATGGATAAAAAATGCATATTGTCCACATTACAGGATGTGTTTAAAGGGACAGACCATTGCATTAATCTATCAGTGCATGGATCTTATGCACTTTGTTGTTTTTCAGTCATGTCTGACTCTCTGTGACCCCATTTAGGGTTTTCTTGGCAAAGATACTGGAGTGGTTTGTCATTTACTTCTCCAGCTCATCTTACAGATGAGAAAACTGGGGCAAATAGGGTTAAGTGACTTGCCCAGGGTCACATAGCTAGTAAGTGTCTAAGGCTGGATTTGAACTCGGGAGGATGAGTCTTTCTGAATCTAGGTCCAGCACTCTATCCACTGTGCCACCTAAATGCCCTGGAGGTTCCACTGAAATAGGCACTACCAATGAACAATAAGGTGGGCCCTGATCATTGATTAGTTATTGCTCACTATGTTCCAGGGACCTTGCCAAGCACTGAGGTTACCAAGCAAGAAAAAACACCATTCTTGCCCTCAAGGAGCTCTCATTCTCATAGAATAGATAGGTGGACTGCACACTATGTTGGCAACCTGGAGATATGTTACAACAACAAAACAATATGCATAACAATCTTTGTTTTGAAATCAGCGAACAATTTACTGAAAGACACAGGTAAGAACTATACAAGAGGATAATTAATAATAATTACTAGCATTTATATAGTGCCTACTGTGTGCCAGCCACTCATTGTGCTAAGCGATTTACAAATATATCTCATTTAATCCTCGCAACAACCCTGGGAAGTAAGTACTCTTATTATCCCATTATGCAATAAGGAAACTGAGGCAGAGATGAAGTGACTTGCATACAATTAATAACTGTATGAAACTGGATTTGAACTCAGGTCTTCTTGACTCTAGGCCCACTTCTATCTATTGAATAACCTTACTTCCCCATGAGAAAGCAACATGGAAATTTGCACTGGTAAAAAAGAGGTGGCAGGTAGATTTTATCTATTTTCACTCTGCTTCAGTTCTAAGAGGTCTGGGAAATTTTCATTTATATAATTTTATATAAAATATATAGTTTTCTTAGTTTTATAATTTGCTGAAACATGATATCCATTTTTTCTTATTACAATTTTTAGTGGATCTGCTGTTTCTTAGATTATCTCTCCTTGACTTATTTTTCTAGTTTTTGATACTAAATTTCTTAGATTTTCTTCTGTTTTCTGTTTCCCTTTCTGTTTTATTTTGACATTTTTTGTATTGTTGAGTCATTGTTCCCTTTCCCTTACAGTTATCAGAGCTATTCTGTTCTTGAATGAGGTTTTCCCTGTCAGCTCTAAGAATGTCAAGGTTAAGTTTTCTTGCCATTCTTTCCTTCCTAACTTTTCCACTCTATCTCATTTCATTTCCTCTAGGTACTTTTGCAGTCTCTGTGGTCAGTCCCTTTTTTCCTCTGAGGCTTTATCTGTCCTTGTTATGGTGTCCTTTCATCTCCAGGGATTACCCCCTGGGCATCTCTCAAATCAAGGTAGCTCCTTGTGGTGGTCAGAATTTTCCCGAGTTTCCTCGTGGTGGGACCTCCCTGTTTCTGCTGGCCAGCCCACTTTCTGGTCCTTAAGCTGACTCTAGCATAGCTCACCTCTCCAGTTTCAGGCTGGTTTTCTTGCTAAAACCTCTATTTCTGCTTCTTTTGGTAGGTAAACATGGAGTTTACCTACACTTGGACTAGTTTCCTGGTGTTACCTTTCTACCTGCCTCTGTTAGTTTTGGAAATGTTTTTGAGCAATTCTGGACTGGATGGAGACACTTATAAATATTTTCAGTTTTCGTCCTTGTTGGTATTTCTGAGGCCTTTTAAAGATCTGGTTTATGCAGGTGACTTGGGCATTTATACTGCAATCTTAACCAGAAGTTGCCCCTCTTCAGTCATCCTCCCCAACATGCTTCACCCCCAACTTCTTTAGAAAAGTGAGGGATGTACATTTCCATATCTCTTCCTGGGGATAAGCTTGGTGATATTTACAGCACTCAGTATTTTTTTTCTTGTTCTTTTTATTTACATTATTGTAGCTGCTGTGTATATCGTTTTCTTGGTTCTACTTTTTTTATTTGGCACATTCATTGTTTCCTATGTTATAAAAAGGCAGCTATGTGATGCAATAGATAGAGTGCCAGGCCTGGCATCAGGAAGACTCGTTTTCCTGAGTTCGGATCTGCCCTCAGACACTTAGTAGCTGTGTGACTTTGGGCAAGCCACTTAACTCTGTTTGCCTCAGTTTCTTCATCTGTAAAAATGAGCTGGAGAGGGAAATGACAAAACACTCTTGTATTTTTGCCAAGAAAACTCCAAATGGTGGGACAGCTATGTGGTGAAGTGGATAAAGCACCAGCCCTTGAGTCAGGAGGACCTGAGTTCAAATCCAGCATTAGGCACACACTCACTAGCTGTGTAACATCAGGCAAGTCAACCCCAAATGCCTCACCAAAAAAAAAAAAAAAAAAAAAGAAAGAAAACCCCAAATGGAGTCATGAAGATTCAGACATGAGTGAAATGACCCAAACAATATAAATGTTACAGTAATGTTCTATCACATTCATATACCACAATTTATTTATCCATCCCACAATTTATGGACATCTACTTTTTTTCCCAGTCCTTCCCTACCATAAAAAAGCAATTCTGTGAATATTTTGGTGAAAATAATGCCTTTCTTTCTGTCTTTAAACTCCTCAGGGGTATAGGCCTGGCAGTGGAATCTCTGGGTTAACCCCAATTGATTCTTAATAATTCTAACATGACTAGATACACAAAAAAATACTATATAAAAAACTACTGATAATATTCTTGCATTGTAAGAAAGATTGAAAGAATGTTATGGCAAGGAGCAAAGCAACACCAAAAATAATTATTTGCTTAGCAATGACTTCTTATGACTTCCTCAGGAAATCATTTCTGATTGGCAATCAAATAAAAGAGCTATTTAGGGTTTTATGTGCCTCTGTCCATGTGAGTGCCAAGAAGTGCACTCTAATTAGATGACTTCTCTACATTAAAACCCAAGTTGATAGGATGGCACCCAAAGCTCTTTGAGGCAGTTAAAGATAGAGTCCAGAGCCACATCTCAGGTAGACCACCTCACAGAGCTCAAAAAATACCAGCAGAAACTTTTTTGCTTTTGATTGTTGGTTAAGAAACAACAACAAATATGAACCACATGATGAAATGTTATTTTTGCCTTCAAATAAAGTATTTTAAAAAACAAATTCCTGTGAATATAGGAAATGATTCTGTCGAATGATTCTGTTGAAGCATGATTTATGCATGTTGGATTGTGAACAGAATCCCCAGGTGCTTGTATTTGCTTAACTTAATGATCTAGGGAGCAATAAAGGGAAGTGGGCTGGTCATAAAATGATGTCAAAGTTCTTTTTTTTTAAATATTCTTTAGTCAGACTTTTCATAAACTTTTATTGCACATTCTTTGATCATAGGCTTCTAGGATCATATATATGGTTTTTAAAAAAAGAAAATCAATCACATGAATCCAGAGGGGGTAGTTCTGAATTCCATCAAATGTAACATTTCATAAGCATATTATAGGGAATGAAAACTACTGTTTTCTGGAGTATAAGTTTGCAAAGGATTGAGTTGAATGAGTGAATGAAAAAGCCTCCATTAAGAGCTGACTCTATCAGTTCTCTGTTAGGTACTGTGGATGCAAATACAAAAGTGAGACAGTCACTGCCCTCAAAGAGCTTACATTCTAATGTAGGAAATCACACATATGGGGGAGTGGTGGCACGGGAATGAAGTTTCTGTCACAGGAATTGTGACTGGAGCCATAGGACAGCCAAATGTCATATCCTTCCAGTAGCAAATTTGTACTAAATTACTGTTTCTGAATTAAGAGATGGGCAAAGAGGGAAATGTTGTGAAGGAAGTGTGTGTGCAATTATGGACACATTCACAGAGTAGATGAGAAGATGTCCAGGTAGGTCCTGGTTTACAGGTAGATGGCTGAATGGGATGTCATTTAGCTATAACTCTTTTGCACTCCAAAAAAAAGAGTTCTGATTATAATGTGACTAATTTTTTAGGGAAAAAACCTTAGATGTGCCTGTGATTTCATCCCTGTGGGTATTCTCTCCAATTGTGAAGATTGTAAACCATTTGATGAGATCTGGGTAACGGTTCAGCTGTTATTTATCCTTGACTCTAATGAGAGTCACTTGACTAACCCATCTCCTTTTCTAGTTATACAAGTCTTGATAATATCTTCATTTTTACCATTATTCTATGTAACCAAAGTCCCAAATCTTATTGGTGTGGGATTTTCTTGTCAATAGTGGAGATCAATGCCCTGTACCCACGTGCAGAGTGGAGCAGTATTGGTGACAGAGGGAGAGAGGAAAGTTTCTGTCTCATGACTCACAGAAATCTCTTCAGTCTCTTTGGGTTCTCTCATTGCTCCAGGTACTTCTACCAACCAGCTTTGAGAGAGAAGATGGGTTGCCCCACTGCTAGGGGCTGAAGTGAAAATAAGACTCTGGGAAGAAGTCAGCAGGAGAGGAACTAGAAGTCTCCATCATATTCCTATCCCCAGCTTGCTACATTAGAAGCTTTGGAGAATTTCTCCTTGGGTGAGATCTGGGACTCTCTCGGTTGAATGGAGTTATCTTGCTCCTAATGGGAGAGCTCCTTCACTCTGTATTGTCTGGTATATATTCTTCTATGTATACTTTCTCTGATTTGTTTTACTATTGGCTTGGATAAATGGGCTTCTTGGATAAATGGGTTTCTTGGATAAGTGGGTTTGAGCATTGGGCCTGGAATTAGGAATACCTGAGTTAAAATCTGGCCTCAGACACGTAAGTGTCTGTGTGACCTTGGGTAAGCCATTTAACCTCTTTTTTCCTCAATTTCCCCAATTATAAAATGAGGATAATAATAGCACCTACTTCACGGGTTGTTGTGAAGATCGAGTGAGATTATATTTGTAAAAGGTACTTAGCACTGCGTCTGGCACATAGTAGGTATTATATAAATGCTTATTCCCTGCCTCTTCCCTTCCCTTTCTTCTCCCACTAGGTTCATAGAATCATAGGCTCGTAAATTTAGACCTGGAAAGGACTTTAGGGGTCATTGAGTCCAACCTTCTCATTTTATGGATGAGGAAACTGAGGCATAGAATGCTTAAGCAAATTGCCGAGCTAGTAATTATCTGCAGCAGGATTTGACCTCAGGTCTTCCTGGCTCCATATCCTGTATTACATTTACTATGGCACTTAACAACATCCAGCAGCCAGTTTTCCCAGTTAGTGAGGATCACAGCAGAATTTCCCTTTGTTCTCCATCTTTTGTAGTAAGAAATTATCATTTAGGCTCATCAAGAAGTTATTAGCTTCCTTAATTTTAGCAGAGACAAAGCCCCAGCAAAGGTAGGGATATTTGAAAGAAGTCACTGAAGGCTTTAGATCAGGGAATTGTCATTGTCAGATCTGAGTCTTAGGAATATCACTTTGACAGCTGTGTGAAGGATAGAGTAGAGAATGTAGACGTTGGAGGTAGAAACACCAATTAGGAGGCTATTACAATCTACCAGGTGAGAATTGATGAGGACCTGAACTAGGTTGGTGGCCTAGTGCATAGAGAGAAAAGGATGGATATGAAAGATTATTATAGTTCTCTCCATGGTATAATTTTAATATATGCATGGGAAATATCTTTAAGCCTTCAATTTGTTTCTATTAGTCAAGTGCTTTTGGGGGTAATCAATAAATCAGCAGAATTTTTTATTCTCTACAAATCATATCCAATTGTGAGACTTTGAAGGTGTTATATATTGTACTTGTATACAATAAACCAAGCAAATTCAGTTGATCGAAGAAAACGATGTATGTGATAATCAAAATAAGGTAAAAGAAAACAACACTGAAAGACATCAGAACTGTGACCAATGTGGGTGCAATCAACTTAAAGAGGACTCAGAGTGAAACAGGTGTCTCAGTTCTTGGAAGAGAGGGGGTAGACTATAGGTTCAGGATGAGGTATATATGTCAGATACGGTAATACGTTGATTTCTACTGCTTATCTGAAATTTTTTATTACAAGGTAGAGTTCTCTTATGAGGAATATGGTCACATAGAGAGGAAGTCATTGGGAAGTGATACTGGCTTTTAGAAAAGAACATCTATAAGAATTTTAATGAGATATAGTCTACTATATTTTGTAAAAGTTGACCTGTTCCCTTCTTGAGTTTTTTATTAATCATGAATAAACTGGATGCATACATATATCATTTTGTAATGGCAGTAAACATGTACTCTGGTAATTTTTATATATGCTTGACAATCCTTTAAATTTTTTTTCTGTTTTGGGGGCAATCTTTGAGATGCTTTAAAAAGTAATCATTAACTCATTAAACAGACAAAGCAGGATATTTTAGTATCATAATTATGATTAAGAATAAGAAACAATGTTTTGCTTACATAGCCTTTATTTCATACTCCTGGACCTTATGAATTGCCTGGCATGTGTGAATCACTTTTCTAGGATAATAATACAAAGGCAAAAACTTTATGGTTGTGGCTCTCAAGGAACTTATATTCTATGGAGTCCCCTTTAAAATTGCATTATATCCAGTGTAGATTCCTTTGTGCATTTGGTAAGATCTAGCTACTCTTCCCCATTTCATCTTTTCAAGAGAATCATAACTACATTGAACTAAAATGCAATGGAAAGACAAGGAGTAGGCATGAAGTCATTGCACCATACTGCAAATGATGAATTGTACCTGAGAAAGACACCATCCAGGATGAGTATGACTGGAAGAGGATGTGGGCTGGTAAGAATGAGAGCTAAAAGACCAACAAAAGGAGTACTGCATTAGTACCCACAAAATATTAAGAGAAGTAGAGGAAAACCACCAGGACAATGGGTGCATTCTCTGTGAAGAAGTAACAGAAAGTTAAGGACAAGATTTGCACAGGATGAGAAGATGTGAATGGGTTTCAGTATGCATCAGTGGAAGGAGTAGTTCCCGCACTGAAGGACTATTGAAGTACTGAAAGATCAAAACATGTACACACAGTCTATGTATCTATACATATATGTAACTACATATGAATATGTACATATATGCAAGCACATGTGTATGTGCATGTGTATACCTATGTATAGAACCTACTAGAGCTGAAACTTCACTAGCTTAGGGGTGTGTGTGTGTGTGTGTGTGTGTGTGTGTGTGTGTGTGTGTATTTACATATACAAATGTACTAATGAATCTGTGATCTCTTCAATTTAGGTATTCTCTACAACAATCTCATCCATGAACCAGCCTTCCAATTAGCTGTAAATT
Organism: Vombatus ursinus; assembly: GCF_900497805.2. Lineage (NCBI taxonomy): Eukaryota > Metazoa > Chordata > Mammalia > Diprotodontia > Vombatidae > Vombatus > Vombatus ursinus. The sequence goes on along the minus strand of NW_020954557.1, from coordinate 34,038,033 downwards.
CCTTTGGCCTTTTGGTTTCATTAATAACAAAATGTTAATATTGATACTATCCAGTTACTCCAGTAGTCTATCCTCTCATTAGTTATTGGACAAGGATCTCATGTTCAGAGGGGCAGCTAGGTGGTGCAGTGGATAGAGTGATGGCTCTGGAGTCAGGGAGACCTGAGTTCAAATCCAGCCTCAGACACTTACTAGCTGTGTGACCCTAGGCAAGTCGCTTAACCCTATTTGCCTCAGTTCCTTCATCTATAAAATGAGCTGGAGAAGGAAATGGCAAATCACTCCAGTATCTTTGCCAAGAAAATCCCAAAAGGGATCACAGAGTCAGACACAATTGAAAAATGATGTGTATATATACATATATATACACATATATTCAACAGTTTGAAAGCTATCTTCTTAGCTTCTTCTGTCCTCTTGTTTTTTGGTGCTAGTATACCACTGTCATTGTTGAAGCAGAAGGAGATTGCATAGGGATGAGGGTCATTTGCATTTTAATTTGTTTCACTGGTTTCCAAAGTGAAAGAATTCAACACTAAGTGACCAGTATACTAATGATGAACTGTACTATGTTTACCTGGATTGGTCTTTAGAAATAAGAACTAATTAATCTCTTACCAGTACTGTATTCAAAGCCATTTTAATATGGGAGAACTTGTTTGACATTATCTTCTGTAAGAATTGTCCTTAAGAACCTATGGTCACCTTTATACTATGACGAGACTTATTAAGAGTAGGGCTTTGTAGAGGGTGTACCTGCATATATGAATATGCCCAGTCAGTCAATAAACATTAATTAAATGCCTTCTATGTACCGGGGACATAGCAAGGACAGTCCTTGCCCTCAAGAAGCTCACAATCTAATACAAGCAAACAAATATATACAAATAAGCTATATGCAGGATAAATAGGAATAATTAAGAGAGGGAAGGCATTAAATTAAGAGGAGTTAGTAAAGGTTTCTTGTAGAAGATGAGATTTTAGTTGGGACTTGAAAGGAAATCAGGGAAGGCAGTAGGTGGAGATGAGGAAGGAGAGAATTCCAGGCATGGGGAACTTTTAGAGAAAATATGGAGTGTCTTTTTCATGGAACAGAAAGGAGGCCAGTATCACTGGATGGAAGAATGGTGGGGATGGTGGGGAATAAGGTGTAAAAAGACTGGAAAGGTTGGAGGGGGCTAGGTTATGAAAAGCTTTGAATGTCGAACATGATTTTTTATCTGTTCTTGGCAGCAATAGGGAGCCACTGGAGTTTACTGAGTAGAGATGTTGGAAGTGACACGGTCAGAACTGCTGTTTAGGAAAATCACTTTAGTGGCTGAATGGAGGATGGATTGTCATGGGGAAAGACTTGAGGCAGGCCAACCCACCAACTGCCTTTTGCAATAATCCAGGAGTGAGGTGATGAAGGCCTGCTGTAGAGTGGTTGCCGTGTCAGTAAAAGGGGCATATTTAAGGGATGTTGCAAGGGCGAAATCACCTTGGAAACAGATTGGAAATAAAGGGGTTGGAGTAAGTGAGGAGTAGAGGTTGAAACCTAGGCTGTGAGCCTGAGGATCTGGGAGAATGGTGTTGCCCTCTATAGGGAAGGTAGAAGTGAGAGGAGGAGGAAAGATGAGTTTGGTTTTGGACTTTTGAATTACCCACACACATATGTTATGAATGATATAGCCTTAGTTTACAATAGTTTACAATATGATATAGCCTATATACAAAATGATAAAGCCTTAGTTTACAATAATTAAACTTTAATTACCCTGGTTATAGCTGTTATGTAAGTCAGTTTTCCATCGTATACTTACATAGCTGTTCTTAAAAGTCTTAGTATAGTTTTGAGCTTATAAACTTATAACTTAAAAACAGGAACACTCTGTTTACATATATTCATATACATATACATATGTATGTGTATGCATATATATTATAAGCCATTTCATTAGAAATGAGTGATAGCCCTAGTTTTGACTTTTCATGTATGCCAATGAGAATTGTCACAAGAGTCTAGTGTTAATATCTATGCTAGACATGTGTAGACATGAATTTATATAGAAAGATAAAATTTTGCTCCTTGAAGTCTGTGTTTTTCATGATTAATGCACTGAAATGTATCACGAACAGAGAATAGAACCATATGCTTAATTTAAGGAAAAAATGTAATTCTGACCTATCCTTTGTCATGACCAAATTTGTGTCATCATTTCCCCCATCAATATTGAACATACTTTGTCTTAAACAGTTTCAGCTCTCAGATTATGTTTAAATATTTTTTTTCTCCTAACAATTTATTTCCACTGTAACCACTTTCTGTCAATATCGAATTCCCACAGTGAAAATGACTAGAAATAACTTCTACAATTCAGGAAAAACTGAGAGTTGATATATTAGTTATATAGTGACAAGCTGTTCTAGCTTTACCCACTGGTGAGGGAAGAGGGGAATGTGGTAACATAAGCAGCGTACATAGAAATGATCACTCATGGAACAAAAAATGTCACACTTGATGTAGCCTCTGTCTGTTACTTTAATGTGATGCAGTTGAGTGTAAAAATAAAAGGCTCTGTCAGGATTATTAATTATCTGTTCTTGTCATAGGAGTCAGGATTATGAAATGTCTTTGAACCACTTGACGTAATGGGGTATTTTGGAGACTTGCACACATGCCTCAGCTAGGGCATCTACCAATCTGAGAGTACAGCCTCATCTGCTGGTAGGGTTCCATGCTGTGGTAGTCTCATACACTAGGACCACTGCCTTCAAAAGGATAGAGTAGCCAATTTCCCTCTTGGTATTTTTTTCCTATGGCAAATTTCCCAGGCAATTGTATAATTTTGAAACCTATCTAACACTGCTGTATTCATCTATTATACCTTAAATATACACAGAATTAATCATGGAAGCAGATTTTAACTATCCACATCCCTTCTTCCTCATACCCTTTTTTTTTCTCAAGTACTCTAGTGGGGCTATGATCTCATTACTCTGTGTATTTTCTCCTACAGTACAGATTGTAATTCTTCTGTGCCTGCCTATTCTGTATGACTCTCTCATCCCTAAGTCTACCACAGGAGATCCTTCCAAAATGCTGGGAAGTGGGAAGGAGATTTCTCATATTCTTTTGACACAATGAAGCAGGTGGCTTATACAATGATTAATCTCACTGGATAACCAGCCCTTCTTTGTTGCTCACATATTTAGTTGGTAGCATCCTTTACATCACTTCCATCATCTTCCTCCACCTCATGCCCTAAAACAAAAAACCTTCTCCTTATCCCAAGTTTCCTATCTTCATGTGGAAGACAATACCATCCTCTCAGTCACCCAGGCTTGCAGCCCAGGTGTCACCCTTGACTCCTCACTTGCTTTCGTATCCCCCCACCGACCCCGTTCAATTTGTTGCCAAGGCCTGTAGATTTCACTTTCATAATGTCTCTTGTATGTGCCCCCTCCTCTCCTTTGATAGTACCCCCTACCCTGCTTCAAGTGCTCATCACCACATGCCTGGACTATTTCAAGAGACTGTTGGTTGGTCTGCCTGCCTCAAGTCTCTCTCCACTCCAGTCCGTCCTTCTCAGCTTAGCAATCAAAATCATTTGCCTACAGTGTGGGTCTTATCATTTATTGTAATCCAGGCTTCTTTTGGTTGTTGCTGAACAGTACCTCTTCTGGTACTGTAATTCTCCCTTACATACAAATCACTGAATCAGTATTAGTCTATGCCAGTTGTGCTGGTGATAAGTGCTCAAACCTGTACAGATTACAATAAAAACCCCATTTGGGGTTTTCTTGGCAAAGATACTAGAGTGTTTTTGCCATTTCCTTCTCCAACTCATTTTACAGATGAGAAAACTAGGCAAACAGGTTTAAGTGACTTGCCCAGGGTCACACACATAGTAAGTGTCCGCAGTCATATTTGAACTCAGGAAGATGAGTTTTCCTGACTCCAGGCCCTGTATCCTCTCTGCCACCTAAGACTTGAATGCCTTTCAATAAACTTTACCTCATCCTTTTAAGGCATGAACACTGGACTTGGAGTTTAATTGATAAATCATAGCATTAGAGCTGGAAGGGCTCTCAAGATCATCAAGTTTAACCCTCTCATTTTGTAGATAAAAATGCTGAAGCCCAGGCAAATGAAGTGCATTTTCCAGGGTGACACAGGTCTTCATCTTGACTTCTTGGTAGCATTTAGCACTACTGACCATTCTTTCCTTTTGGGCATTCTCTTCTCTTTGGGTCTTTGTTTTCTCTTTGTTTTCCTTTTACCTGTATGACCATTCTTTCAAAGTGTCCATCATCCATATTCCAGCCCTAATATATATAAATGTACCTCAAGGACATGAGTTGTCTTCTCTAATCAGCTGATGATGATCTTAACAGATTGCTTACATTCAACTATCCTCTCTATTCTGATGACTTTCAGATCTACATGTATAACACTATATACCCTCTTGTGAGCTCAGGTCCCATATCACCAAATATCTATTGGACATTTCCAACTACATGTCCCATCAGCAACTCAAACCCAATGTATTGAAAATAGAATTCATTATTTTTCTGCCAAACCCATTGCTCTTTGGAACGTCTGTTTCCATCAGGGATACAGCTGTGCTTCTAGTTCCCCACCCTCGACTCCTCACGGTCTCTCACCTCACATATCCAATCAGTTGCAAAATTTTATTTCTTTTACTGTCACAACATCTCTCAATCCATTCCCTCCCACTTTAATTTTGGGTAATTGTAAAATTAAAGCAACAAAAATGTTGGCAGTGAGGGCAGTGAGTGTTTCATATTTATCATTGTACCTATCAGGAGGAGGTGCTTATTGAATGCTTATGGATTAGTTGATTAGATATGAGCTTGCTTTATATGAATGGATTTGCTATTCAGTGCAAATTTTTAGCTGAGAGAACGCATGTCCTCAGTAGCAGTTGTGAATTATAAATCTTAATGGAGAGAATATAAGGAGAGTTTATCTTGGTTTTCTTTCACAGAGATTGGAAAGTTACACCCTCTTTCACACTTCATTTACTTTCATATAACCCTTGACAAAAATTGTCAGTCATTTTACTCTTGGCTCCAACTTATATTTTAGTAAAGGTTGATTTGAATACATTGACTCCAGACTTTTCCCTGTAAGGAAATGACATTTATGACTGAACCTGCTCCCTTTTAGTGATGCTCCTGCTTAAAAATCAAGACCATTAATATAGATGTGAAGTTGAAAATTATAATGACAGTGACATTAGATCTTGGTTTTCCTTTTGGAGTCCCCAGAGTCTTAACACCTTGTTAAGTGAAACATGAAAGGCAGTGTTCTGGCATCTACCTGATTCTTAAAATCCTTCTTTTGTGAGAAATAGTCAAACGTGTTCGTAAGCAGGATGCTTGTGCTAACCAAGAAGGAGGATCGTCACATCATTCTTGGTTTTAAAGCTGAGGCACAGCCAAGCCTTGGTATGGAGCATTTCTGGCAGTTTGTCGGAGGCAAACAGTTTCCACCTGTCAAGATGATTTGCCCCTCAGCCTGTCTGAGAAGAACCACTTACTGACAGTAAACACAAGTCCTTGATCATCTTAACAGGCTTGCCTCTTTTTTTTCCTTTCTTCCAGTTGCTAAATTAACCAGGTGGTAAAACCAGCCAGATTGATGAACCCAAGGAACAGCTGATTTTCCGGACAAGGTAAAGGAAACGTATAGTGTCATGCATTCTTGCCTAATGCAGATACCTGCAAAGTATTGGCTTGTTGCCTGTGATAACATATCATCTATGAGTTCCGTGCTGTGTGCAGTCAATGTAACAAGAGACTGTCATCACAACCTTCTCAGAGCACCCACCCATGTGTATTTATGTTTTTTTCTGATGACTTTTGTATTTTGACAGTTCTTTAAACTGCAGTGCCTTCCATATTCATCCAGTGTGACTAGTTTTAAATTTCCTTTAAGAAGGTGCAAATCAGCTTTTCCCAATGACCTGTTTGAGGTGCAAATGAATGTTAGCACAACATTTCTAAAATGGAATAATTTTATATTTTGCACACATGGAGATATGAATACATATCAACTCTCCAATGGTGGTATTGGTTGCTGTAGGATTTTAGAAACTATTATTCAAACTGGAAAATAAATGTGTGAATTTAACTAGGGGGTGTGTGAAATTCTGTATTTGAATAGTCTGGGAAACTTGATAATAATTGGCTCTAATACCAAGAGAAATCAGAAGTGAATACCATTTCTACAATTTCAGAGTGCTTTGAGAAATTTTAGCCTGTTTGATATTGAAAGGTTAGGTGTTTGCAAACAGCCCACAAAAGCTGATTCTCTTGTGATTTAAAATAGCGAATGGCATTAAATGATATCTTCTATTACTAAAGCTGTCCAATGTCTAAATGCCTGAATCTGACAAATCCAGGAACACTAACCCAGCCAATTGAAAAAGGACTTAACCTTTTCTCTCTGACCAAATCAATGGACAATGGGTCTCAGCTGCACCGAGTATTAGGAAAGCTAACCCAACCTTCAGGCCAGCTGGAAGGCAAGGCTACAGTTCTTCTCAGCCAAATAGACACTTGGCACCCAATTACCCCTGGGCAGAGGTTGAACATGGTTTGAACAAAGCTTGGATTTGATGATGCTTACCTCTTCAGGTTGATAACATTGGGCACCCTAGACTTCTTTCATTAACTGGCCTACTACATAGATGGCAGTGCTGAGAGTAAATAGCCAACCTCTAAAACAGTTGGTTCTTTTTTATTATTTGTAATTTTGTCTATTTGCATATGAGTCTGGCAGCATATGGCATGATGGTTTTTTTTTTTTAAACCTCAAAAAAACCATAAACACCCATCTAGTAGGCTGAGCATCCAGCTCTCGGCATTTGGGAGCAGACATTGCCTGTTCCACCTGCCACTTGTCTGGGGGTCAGGACACAAAATGATGACCTATTAGGTTTTCTTAGCCAAGCAGGACTTTCTAATGCCATGATTTAATTCCTAACAATACTGCCAGAAATGAGTATAAGTGGCAGTAACAACCATGTCAATAGCAAATCTGATTGGCTGAATACTTAATCTGTGCAGTACCTGGTATTCCACTCTAATTAGATCCCTTCCAGGCTGTGAGGATAGTAAAGGAGAAAGACTGCTTCTAATCCAATAAGCACAGGTCAGTTTTGAGCAGAAATATGTAGGGATGCACAGTCATGTTATCCAACCACACTAATAAAGATCACTAGGAAACGCAGAGGAAAAACACAAAGATTTTCACAGAATTTCCACTAGGAGTACACTGGATTTATGGGTAGTGTAAATTTGGCCTTTTCCAAAGCCACGGGTTTTGATTATTCTTTTTGTTAGGTACTTCTAAATGTTGAAATAAAACTGATTTATTCATAAACCTAGGAGACGAGATTTCACGATTTGCATTGTGATAATGGACCTATCTTTTACTTCTCCCAGAACTTCCCGAAACAAAGAAAAAGTTTATTTGTGTTGGAATTTTATGTATACATGCATACATGCAACATATAATATCTGCTTCTATATGTAAAATATATGTTTATCTTCCTGTCTCTCTCTCTACCTATTTGTCTTTGTATCTATCCATCTCTATATCTGTATTTATCTGTCAATTTATAGATTTCTATATTTATCTCTGTATCTCTGCATCCATCCATCCATCCATCCATCCATCCATATCTATCATCTATCTATCTATCTATCTATCTATCTATCTATCTATCTATCTATCTATCTATCTATCTATCT
>NW_020954557.1:33975508-34030259 GCF_900497805.2 Vombatus ursinus | reverse complement strand
TCTATCTATCTATCTATCTATCTATCTATCTATCTATCTATCTATCTGTCTGTCTGTCTGTCTATCTGTCTGTCAATCTATCTGTCTGTCTGTCTGTCTATCTATCTATCTATCTATCTATCTATTTGATCTATCCAGACCTACAATTTCATTGATATTGCTCCTACTCATTTGTAACTTTTAGTCTTAGATAGTTGTCTGGGGCAGTAAGACGTTAAGTGACTCTTCCCCGTAGCCTTCTCATCCTGACAGATACCTCTGTCCTTGTAGTCCCTTCCTTTGATTGACTATTTCCTCCCGGAACCTCCATTTTAAGGAAAGGCTCCCAGACTAACCATGTTCACTCCCTCATTCCTTTCTGCCCTTCCTCCCTTAGCTCCTGACTTTCTAGAATTCTTCCTCCACCAGGTCTTCTAGAGATTGTGCCCCTCTATTTCTCCCAGTTTTCTTTTATGGGGTTGTTTCCCACCATTAGAATGTAAGCTGCTCAAGGGCAGGGAGTGGCTTTCTTTTTGTTTGTATTTATTTTCTCAGTCCTTCACACAGTGCCTGAAACAAAGTAAGTGCTTTATAAATAAATGCTTGCTGACTTGTATTACCTATAATCACATAGTATGTGTTAAAGACAGCATTTGAATCCAGGTCTTACTGATTTCAAAACCAGCATTCTATCTACTCTGCCTCTCTTTAAAACAAACAAAAACATATAACACAATCAGGTACCTTGTTGTGACATTTTCATATGAGTTCATCTTACCATTAAACAAAGTTCAAGAAACAGTGAGGTGACTTTTAGCCAGAAGAATTGATGTGGAAGACATGAGTAGGTAACTGGCCATCTTAAAATGAGGAAGTCAGCTTGTTAAACCATTTTTTTATTTGTTAAACCATTTTGAACTAATTCAGAAACAGTTCAATGTAAAAAAAAGTTTAAATAAACAAAATTGTTCTGAAGGCTTAGGACACAGTAGCTGCCACTGAATTTCATCCTTTGGACAACTTGTCTCCAGGTTGTGGTATTTCATTTTTGACTGCTTTACCTTTCTTAGCAGTTTCTAGTCCATAAACAGGGTCTGAATGCATGGCCAGGCCACTAAAACTTGAAGTATTCAGTGAATGTGAGGCAAAATTATCCTTTTCCTTCCATTAACGGGACATCTGGAAACTATGATGGGCTCTGAGGGCCTAGGGTAAGAGAGACAGATTAACTTGGATACCAGGGAGCTGCCCATGCCTAATAGAATCTGGATATGGGCTGTGTTGCAGATGTCCATTTTGACTTTTGAGCTGTTTGTAATGTGTTTGTGTATGTGCCAAATGTGGACAAAGGCAAGATGCCAGAAAAGGCCTGGGTGAGGTCAAGGTGGGGAGACCTGAGCAGGGTGACTATGATTGGAAAGATACTCAATTCTGAATATAGGTGAAAATTTCAGTTCAGTTTTTCCAGAAACGGTCAAGTTAAGTCTATTTGCTTTCGTGCATTTACCTGAGTGAGTTTGCCCAAAGGTGTATGAGTTTGCAGTTAGAGAGTTCTTTGTAAGTACTTACATGTTGAGGCTATGGTGTGTGTATGCTTGTGGTGGAATAGTTCACTGTTATCTTGCGGAGGTCTTTGCAAGTTGCCCCACTGAGTGCTTAAAAAATCTTCTAAGTTCTCTGTTACAATAATAGATATTAAATCTCAGTTTTTAAGCATACTCTGAAGGGTGATAGGGCAGAATCTTAGACACATCAGAAATGCATCTTTTGAAAGTACCTCTCATCACAGTCTATGCTGTTATTGGAAGATTAATCCTCCGCCAACCCCTTTTGCCCCTTACTGTTAGGGATCATTCTAAAAACTGCCAAAGATTGTCAGATGCCTGTGACAAGGAAAACAGACAGCACACTTTTCTCTGACTGCCTTTCTGTCAATCAGGGCTGTGGGAAAGGGACAAAAGACCCATGTCAGGGCAATTTCTTTTTAGAGAAACCATTGCAGCAGCCTCTGTTTCAAGGTCTGGAGGCTCACTTGAGCCTGATTATTGCCTTACAAGCAATTTCAATTGCGCCTAAAGACACAGAGGCTACCAAGCCTAGTTATGAACAGGTAGTTGGTAATAGCCCTTCCTTCTCTTTAAATATCCCAATTAATGTTTTCTCCTACACACTATTCAAAGGATGACACAGGGCAGCTCAGCTGTTTCCATCAAAATAGTCTTAATGCAAACCTAGTCAGCCTACTATGCACCGTGCACTGTGCTAAGCACAAATATAAAAAAAAAAAGCAGTCTGCCCTCAAGGACCTTACAATCTAATGGGAGAAGACAAAAGCTGAAAAGGGGATGGAGGAGAGGAAAGGAAGGTATCTGGAATAATAAAGTCCAAAGTAGTACAGCCAGATGGGAAATGAAGATATGGCTAGCCTAGAGGAACTGCTTAAATGGAAGTTCTCTACCCTCCACTCAGAGGGGTTCCAGCATAGTGCAAATAGTATATCAATTTCTATAAGTTTTTCCATATCTTTTAAAATCACCTATTTCCTAATTTATTTTTTTTTAAATGGATGGGTTTTTTTTTGTTTCTGTTTTTTTTTTTGGGGGTGAGGCAATCGAGGTTAAGTGACTTGCCCAAGGTCACACAGTTAGTACGTGTCAAGTGTTTGGTCTGAGGCCAGATTTGAACTCAGATCCTCCTGACTTTAGGGCTGGTGCTCTATCCACTGCGCCACCTAGCTGCCCCTATTTCCTAATTTCTTATAGCATGATAGTACTCCATCTCATTCGTGTATCATAGCTTATTCATCTATTTCTTAATTGATGGACATCTACCTAAGTTTTCAGGATTTTTTTTTTGTCCCTACAAAAATTGCCATTACAAACTTTTTTTTGGTAGATAAAGGACCTTTTCTTCTTTGATCTCTCTTGGGTATAGGTCTATCAGTGGTATAGTTGGGTCAAAGGGTACATTAACACCATTTAGTAACTTTTTGTGTATAATTCCAAATTATTTTCCAGAATGGTTATACCCATATGTCCATCAGCAGTATATCAACGTGTCTGTTTATCTGCAGTCCATCCAGTATTTGTCATTTTCCTTTTTTTTTGGTTATCTTTGCCACTCTGATGGGTATGAGACAGAATCTCAGAATTGCTTTAATTTGCATTTCACTAATTAATGGTAATGTGGAGCATTTTTACATATGGCTGTACATAACTTGAGTTTCTTCCCTTGAGAACTGTCTGTTCAGATCCTTAAACCATTTCTCAATTGGGGAATGGCTATTTTTCTTATAAATTTGAATCCATTCCCTATATATGTTACAAATGAGATCTTTATCAGAGAGATTTGCTAAAAAGATTTTCTCCTGTTAATTGTTTCTCTCTTAATCTTAACTTTATTAGATTTATTTATGCAAAAACTTTAATGTTTCATAGAATCAAAATTATCCATTTTATCTTTTGTGATTCTCTCTATTCATTGTTTGGTCATAAACTTTTCTACTATTCATGGATCTGCTAGGCATTTATTTTTCATGTTTCACTAATTTATTAATGACAAGACCTTTTATATCTAGTTCATTTACTTATTTGGAACATGTCTTTGTATAAGGTGTGAGGTGTTGGTCTAGCTCTAATTCTTTCTATACTGCTGTCCAATTTCCTAGCTATTTTTGTCAAATAGTGAGTGCTTATCCCAGTAGTTGGGGACTTTGTGTTTATTAAAAAATAATAGAAACATTTGCTTCTATATGTTGTATACTTAATCTGTTCTACTGATCAATCTCTTTTTTTTAACCAGTACCAAATTATTTTAATAATTACTACTTTGTGATATAGTTCTTTGTAGTTATATATATATATATGCATATATATATATAGCTCTTATGTGTATCTTCAGGGATAAATTCTCAAGTATTTTACATATTCTCTAGTAATTTTAAATGGAATTTCTCTTTCTCTTCTGCTGGGTTTTATTGGTACTATATAGAAATGTTGTTGATTTATCTTATATCCCGCAAGTTGTCTGAAGTTATCATGTCAATTAATTTTCTAGTTAACTCTTTAGGCTATACCATTATAAAAGTAAAATTTTGTAAGTAATTTTGTTTCTTTTTTACCCAAGGTTATTTGCTCAACTTCTTGCTTTGTTGCTATAGTCAGCATTTCTAGTATTATGTCAAGTAGAAATGAAATCTCAAAAAGTCCCACTGCCTTTTCCAGTCATATTTTTCTCTCATGACATTCATTTTGTTGCTTCTCCTGCTTGGAAATATGCAGCAGCCTACTCATTTCTGCTATATGTCTTTTTGTCACCCTTGGCAGGCCCCTGCAAATTTTAATGCTTCAGAATTTAGTAATCCATGACTCATAACTATATAGTGTTACCAGAAGAATACCGGTGTGTAAAAGATGGGTCAGTGTTTCAGGGAGAATCTTGGGGTCACCAAAAGCCCCACATTATTTCCCAACTGCTCAATTTCTTCTCTAATTTATTTTTTGACCCAACTCTTTGATTATCTGAAATGTGTATCTATGATATATATTCATAGATTGGGTTTTTCCCATGTGGATAATTAGGCCACACTTTCATGATTAATTATGGATCTTATTTTAGTAGCTTTATAATGTTCCAGGGCTTGATTCAATCAGTGCAATGCTATCCACAAATTAGGATGACTTCACACTCTACAAAGATTTCCTCTTCCATTTGGACTCCATACTGGCTATCTTCCCTGACAGCAGCCAACATACGTCTTCCCGCTTTATGCTTTGCTAAAGTTATTTCTATGATTGTATCTTTTAAAGAATTTTGCTTGATTTAGACAAATTCATGGAAGACACATTGTTGGAGGAAAGTCTTTAAAGCAACAGTTTGCTCTACCAATTCAAAACATTTTTAATGGTCAGCAAATAATAATTACAATGGAATCTTGTATTTTATACATATTTTAGTCAATTGTGTGACTATAAAGATAATAGCAGACACTTAAGTATCTGTTAAATGAACAAAATTGGACATTTAGGGGGCAGCTAGGTGGTGCAGTGGATAGAGCACCAGCCCTGAAGTCAGAAGGACCTGAGTTCAAATCCAGCCTCAGAACAAACACTTGATACTTACTAGCTGTGTGACCCTGGGCAAGTCACTTAACCCCAATTGCCTGAAAAAAAAAGAAATTGGACATTTATTAGATGAAGGGTGCTTTCAAATATAAAATTTTAATGTAGCCCTTATAGATAAAGAATTTAGTATAGTGAAGAGACTCCAGCTGTTTTTAGATTCCAAATCCCAGATAAAAGCAAAATACCAAATTAGAGAGAAAACTGATTATTTCTTTCTGCTGTGGTGATTTATTTAAAATTGCTCTGAAGTAGTGAAAATAAATTTACATGGTAGTCCAAATCTTGCATAGTTAAAATTCCTGTTTTAAGGAAAAATATCCTTACTATATTAAAAAAAAACTAGCAAGAATAAAAAAACTCTACTGAATAGTAAATATTATATAAGGTCTAAAATAGATTGATTTATAGACTTTTATAGATTTATAGACTTATGGTTTTCCAAAGAAATTATGAATTCATTAGAAGTTTTTGTTGTCTCCTGGTGGTGCCAATTAGAATAAGAACACAGGTGCCCTTAAGAATAGACATATTTATCTTGTGCTTAGAAATGAAAAGTCAATAGTAACATCACCAGGAAAAATGCAGACAATCTCCAACCTACAAACCAGTTATGTTCCAAGTTTGAATCTCTTGAGTGTTTGAAGTTACAAATGTGTTTTCCTAGAGAGACAATGCTGTAAGTTCAGACTAGTTTTGCTGAGCAGCCCGTAAAGGAAATATTAAATTAAATTAAACATTAAAACAGCTGAATTATACTACTAATTGTATTATGGAATCTAAATAACACTTAAAAATTCTATAGAAAAATTCACTCCAAATTTGAACTGAAGACATTGGAAACACTTGCTGCAGTGGTGGGAGACTCTCAAACCCTACTCTGTAGCAGGGATACAGTTTCCTCCTCCCCCCAAAACTTTTTGACTTAATTCCCAAAGTGGGGACTCCATGAGTAAAGTCAGGGTTTCATCAGGAGGAAAGGGAGATTGGCTTAAGATTCTTAACCTTTTTTTCTGGGGTGATGGAGCTTAGGGTATGTAGCTTTAGCTCCTGTACACCAAGGGCCCAGGCAGAAGGAGAGCAGAGACTCTGGAGGTGTGTTTAGCATTAACATCCACTTTTACATATACAGATCATTTTTAAGTCAGATGTTTGGAAGCAAAAGGTTATGTGTATTTGCAAATGAATGACACAAAGTTGGGGGGGGTTGCATAGCAACTACAGTGGATGACAAAATCAAGTTCCCAATTACCTCAACTGGATTGAATAGAACAAAATAACATTCAACAGGAATAAACATATAGTACTACATTTAAAGTCAAAGAATTAATTACAGGATGGTAGAAATGTGGCTGAAAAAACAATCCCTGTGAAAAAGACCTGAGGGATTTGATTGATCAAAATTTAAAAATTCAGTTTTTAAAAATTTTCAGTTCTAAATTCTCTCCTCCCCACCAACTGAGAAGGCAAGAAAAACAAAGCTTATTATAAATATGTATAGTCATGTAAAACAAAGTCACACCTTACTTATGTAAAAAAAAAAGTACAAAGGTAAATATGCTTTGATCTGCACTTTGAGTCCATCACTTCTCTGTCTGGAAGGGGATAACATGTTTCATCATGAATCTTTTGAAATTGTAGCTGGTCTTCATGTTTATCAGAGTTCCTAAATCTTTTAGTTTGTAGTCTTTACAATATTGCTTTTATTATATAAATTGTTCTCCTGGTTCTGCTCACCTCCCTGTATCAGTTCATATAAATCTTCCTAGGTGTCTCTGAAACTATGTCTTTCATCATTTCTTACAGCACAATAATATTCTTTCACATTCATTATATATTCATTATATATTCAGACATTCCCCAATTGATGTGACTGATTTTTTTAAACTAATATTTTTTTTCAGGCAACAAACCATGCAATTCTATAATCTTTGAAGTTAAGGATTACTGAAAGAGCTTTGGAGAGGCTTATGGTGGGCTGAGCAGTCTACAATACATCATGAGTGGAGAATTGTTCAGAAGTAGCATAAAGGATATTATCAAAGAAATGTATAAGAGGCAAAAAGAGATGGCCAGTTATATAGTGAGAAGGGATAATTGATGGACAGCTCACTAGCTCCATTGGTATCATTGAGACATTAAGAGAATGAGGAGATGACTTCCTGCATTTTAGGCAGACCCCCGAGGTAAACTTCATAGGACATTATGGACAAGAGTTACACATGATGGGCAGGTATGGATCAGTTGCAACTAGCATTATTAGAGGGAATTCCCCTGTCAGTGAGAAAGCAAATTTATTGAAGTTTTGAAGGAAATTTAATATAAACCAAAAGTAGGAAGTGATTTCTGAAAAAAAAAAAAAAGCTAATGAAATATTAGACAAATGCTACCTTCTGCAGGAAGCTTTCCTAGTCTCCCTAAACACATGGACCTTCTCAAAAGTTATTTTCCTTCTACTCCATAGGTATCATATATGCATCTATTTATTTACATGTTATCTCCTTCATTAGTATGTAAATTCCTTGAGGGCAGGGCATTTTTTTGGTTTTCCTTTTGTTTTGTTTTTTGTTCTGCTCCCCAGCACTTAGCATTATGCCTGGCTTAATAAGAATTTGTTGATCAATTTATTATGCCATATTCTTCAATGATAATTCATGGTCACACTGTACTCTTCACTGGTAAGAACATATCTAGGATGTTTTGCAACAGTCCTGGGGACTGCACTTTGAAGGACATAAGCAAATTTGTATTCTAGAGTCAGGATTTTTAACCCTCTTTGTGTCATGGACCTCTTCAGTAATCTGATAAAGCTTATGGACCCCTTCTAAGATTAACCATTTCTAAATACATAAGATAAAATAAGTAAGGAATCCAATTGTAATATATTATAATAAAGAAAAAATTTTTTTCCTCCACCAAGTTCATAAGACCTCCCACCCCCCTCCCCCCCAAAATCTATCCTCAGATCTCTTCAGGTTCTCTGGGCCTTAGGTTATTAGTACATCGATCAATAAACATTCATTAAATGTCTACTATGAGACAGGTATAATGATAAGTGCTGAGGATACAACTCTGAAAAAAGACAGTCCCTGCCCTCAAGGAACTTATCATCTAATGCAGGAAGATAACATACAAAAGCAAACAGAGAAGGGTTGAAAAAGTACTTGATGTGAGGACCTAGTGAAGTCTGGGAAGTACTTAAGTAGTGCAGCAAGTGAGAAATGAGATATTCCCAGCTGTTGTTGTTGTACAATCATGCCTGAGTCTTCATGACCCAATTTGAGATTTTCTTGGCAAAGATACTAGAGTGGTTTGCCATTTCCCTCTCCAGTTCATTTTATAGATGAGGAAATTGAGGCAAAGGGGGTTAAATGACTTGTCCAGAGTCATGCAGCTAGTAAGTGCCTGAGGCCAGATTTGAACTCAGGTCTTCCTGTCTCTAGGTCTGGCACTCTATCCACTGTGCCACCTACTTGCCTCATTCTGACTTGAGCTTCTTCTTTAAAGGGCAGTTTTGAAGCTTATGGCTCTACCCTTCATTCAGAGGGGTGGAGGGTAGTGATGAGATGGAATACCAAGACTGATGAGATCTTGCAAGATGATGAGGTTTTCCTAATCCTGGGGCATGGCGGAGAAAGTAGAGAACCCCCAAAGTAGGGTAGCTAGGTTAGAAATGAGGATGAGAAGATTCAGAAACACTCGTGTAGAGGATAATAATCAAGATGGTTAAGAAGTCTGGAACCATATCATATGTGAAATTATTAAAGTAACTGTGGGCAGGGATCATATGTTATTCAACTTTCTATCCCTCTCCTCACTCTACCCCTGAAACAAACAAACAAGCAAACAAACAAAACATTTTCCTCCTTGTGTTCTCACTTCCAGATAAGAATTTAATTAACTTACTTGGGTCCAATTCCTATTCCTGGACATTACCTCTAGCTATTTGACCAACTCAGAAAGGTTAAACAATTCCTTTTTTGGTATTCATAAATCACTAGCTAGAAGAGCAAGGGTTTTACCCAACACTCCTGGGAAGACTAAGTCTTGGTATGTTTTCTGTGTGCCAGCGCAAAAGTGGAGGGGACACAAAATCCCACAACAGGCCAATTGAAAGAAGGGTCCCAGACACTGGCGGGATACCTTCCTTCATATGATTTGGTAAGAGCACTACAGCAGTGATATTGGAGTTCCTACTATGCAATGACACCTTTTAGCAAGGTTAAAAAACATGGCTGGATCATATCAGGTCACCATTATAATAGGCATCTCTGATGCTGGTTCATATATACTCACATTAATTGTCTCCAGTGTTGACAGAAACTGATGAGAACATCTAGCTGTGTCACCTGACAACTGACTTCTCTCTGTTATTTAAAAAAATATTTTTCCAATTACTTGAATGAATTTTTAACATTTTTTTCTAAAACTTGAATTCCAAATTCTCTTCCTGCAGTTGAGAAGGCAAGAAAAGTGATATAGATTATATATGTGTAGTCATAGAAAACATATTTTTCATATCAGTCATACTGTGAAGGAAAACAAAGACCGAAAAAAAAAAACAAACCCAAAAAACCAAAAACCAAAAACCCAACCCCAACCCCATAAGAAAAATAAACTAAAAAAAAAAATGCTTTGATCTGTATTCAGACTCTACCACTTCTTTCTTTGGAGGTGAATAGCATTTTTCATCATGATTACTTTGGGATTGTCTCGATCATTTGTATTGTTGAGAATAGCTAAGTCATTCACAGTTAATTAGCATTTCAATATTGCTGTTACTATGTGCAACGTAAATCCTGGTTCCACTCACTTCACTTTGCATTTATTTTTCTGAAAGCATCCTGTTTATCATTTCTTATAGTACAATAATATTCCATCACAATGACATATCACAACTTGTTCAGCCCTATCCCAATTGATGGGCATCCTCTCAATTTCCAATCTTTGTAAAATAGCTGCTATAAATAGTTTTGTACATATGAGGTTTTTCCTTTTTTTAAAAAGATTTCTTTGGGATACAGACCTAGTAGTGATATTTCTGGGTCAATTTTATACTATTTGGGCATTGTTCCAAGTTGCTCTCCAGAATGGTTGGATCAGTTCTCAACTCTACCAAGAATGCATTAGTGTCCCAATTTTCCCACATCCCCTCCAATATTTGTTATTTTCCTTTTCTGTCATATTAGCCAATCTGATAGGTGTGAGGTGGTACCTCAGAGTTATTTTAATTTGCATTTCTCTAATCCAGTGATTTAGAGCATTTTTTCATAAGACTATAGATAGCTTTGATTTTTTTCATCTGAAAACTGCCATATCTTGCCATTTATAAATCAAGGAATGACTTGTATTTTTATAAATTTAACCCAGTTCTCTATATATTTGAGAAGTGAGGCCTTTATCAGAGAAACTTGCTGTAAAATTTTCCCCATGTTTCCAGCTTTCCTTCAAATCTTGGCTGCATTGATTTTGTTTGTAAAAACAAACAAACAAACAAAAAACACTTCTTAATTTAACGTAACCAGAATTATCCATTTAATATTCCACAATGCTCTCTATCTCTTATTCAGTCATAAATTCTTCCCTTATTCATAGATCTGGCAGGTAAACTATTCCATGCTCCTGTAATTTGCTTAGGGCATCACCCTTTATGTTTAATCATGTATACATTTTGACCTTTTCTTGATATATGATGTGAGCTGTTGGTTTCTACCTAGTTTCTTGCTTTCCAAATTGCTTTCCAGTTATTGAAGCAATTTTTGTCAAGTAGTGAGTTTTTGTCCCCAAAGCTGGGACTTTGGGTTTATCAAACACTAGATTCCTATGGTCATTTACTACTGTGTATTGTGTATCTAATCAATTCTACTGATCCAACACTCTATTTCTTAGCCAGTGCCAGATTATCTTGATGATTATTGCTTTGTAATACAGTTTGAGATCTGGTACTGCTAGGTCCCGTTTCTTCACATTTTTTTTTATTGATCCTCTCAATATTCTTGATCTTTTGTTTTTCCAGATGAATTTTGTTATTGTTTTTTCTAGCTCTATAAAATGATTTTTTGATAGTTTTATTGGTATGGCACTGAATAAATAGATCAGTTTAGGTAGAATGGTCATTTTTATTATATTGGCTTGGCCTACTCATAAGCAATTAATATTTTTACAATTCTTTAGATCTGATTATTTATATGAAAAGTGCTTTGTAATTGTGTTCATATGATTCCTGAGTTTATTTGGCAGGTAGGCTCCCAAGTATTTTATATTGTTTGCAGTTATTTTAAATAAAATTTCTCTTTTTGTCTCTTGCTGCTGGACTTTGTTAGTAATATATAGAAATGCTGATGATTTATGTGGGTTTTTCTCATATCCTTCAACTTTGCTGACATCATTGTTAATTATTTCAACTAGTTTTTAAGTTGATTTTCTAGGACCATCTAAGTACACCATCATGACATCTGCAAAGGATGATAGTTTTGTTTCCTCTTTGCCTATTCTAATTCCTTCAATTTCTTTTTTCTTGTTATTGCTATAGCTAGCATATCTAGTACAATATTGAATAATAGTGGTGATAATGATCATCTTTGCTTCACCCTAATCTTATTGGGAAGATTTCTAGCTTATTTCCATTGTAGATAATGCTTTCTCATGGTTTTTGATAGATACTACTTATCATTTGAATGATAGCTTCATTTATTCTTATGCTTTCTAGTGTTTTTAATAGGAACGAGTGCCATATTTTGCCAAAAGTTTTTTTCTGCATATATTGAGATAATAATTTTTTTTTTGTTATTGATATGATCAAATACTCTGATAGTTTTCCTAATATTCAACCAGCCCTACATTTCTGGTATAAATACCACCTGGTCACAGTGTTTTATTTTTGTGATATATTGCTGTCATATTCTTGCTAGTATTTTATTTAAAGTTTTTGTATCAATATTCATTAGGGAATTTAGTCCATAGTTTTCTTTCTCTGTTTTTGTCTTTTTTTCTTGTTTAGGTATCAGCACCATATTTGTGTCATAAAAGGAATTTGGTAGGATTCCATTTTTTCCCCTAATTTTCCAAATAATTTTTGTAGTACTGGATTTAATTGTTCTTTAAATCTTTGGTAGAATTTACTTGTGAATCCATCTGGTTCTGGAAATTTTTTCTTAGGGAGCTCATTAATGCTTGTTCAATTTCTTTTTCTAAGATAGAGTTATTTAAATATTCTATTTCCTCTTCTGTTAATCTGGGAAACATATATTTTTGCAAACATTCACCCATTTTACTTAGATTGTTAGATTTATTGGCATACAATTGAACAAACTGGCTCCTAATAATAGCTTCTGCTTTAATTTCATATTCACTGGTGGAAAATTCATCTTTTACATTTTTAATCCTGGTAGTTTGGTATTCTTTTTTTTTAATTTTTTAAATCAAATGAAGTAAAGTTTTATCTATTTTATTTTTTCATAAAAACAGTTCCTATCTCTATTGATTAGTTCAATGGTTTCTTATGTTCAATTTTAGTAATCTCATCTTTGATTTTTCAGGATTTGCAATTTGGTGTTCAATCAGAGATTTTAATTTGCTCTTAGTTTGTTCTTTTTCTGGTTTTTTTAGTTGCATGCTCAATTCATTGATCTGCTCTTTATTTTATTGATTTAAGTGTTTAGAGATACAAAATTTCTCTTAAGTACTGCTTTGACTGCATCTCATAAATTTTGATATGTTGTCTCATTGTTCTCATTCTCTTTAATAAAATTATTGATTGTTTCTATGATTTGTTCTTTGACCCAGTCATTCTTTAGAATTAGATTATTTAATATTCAATTAATTTTAATCTTTTATATTTTCAGTTATGAGGGCTTGTGGTTAATCATGTCAAAATCTGATTGCCTGGAGAAGTTCATCAGTATTGTATACTCCTTCTTCCTACCCTAGAAATGTTAAAGTTCTTAGAAGTTATGTCTATCCTCTTTCCATATAGGAATGTAAGTAATTTAACCTTATCAAAACTTTATGATTTCTCTTTCCTGTTTACCTCTTTTATGCTTCTCTTGAATCTTGCATTTGAAATCTGGTCTTTTTTTATCAGGAATGCTTGAAAGTCCTCAATTTCATTAAATGTCCATTCCCCCCCCCCCCATGGTTTATACTCAGTTTTTCTAGATAGGTGATTCTTGGTTGTAATCCTAATTATTTTGCCTTTTAGAATATCAAATTCCAAGCCCTCTGATCCTTTAATGCAGAAACTGCTAAATTTTGTGTTATACTGACAATGGCTCCATGATATTTGAATTGTTTCTTTCTAGCTACTTGTGATATTTTTTAAGTTGACCTGGGAGCTCTGGAGTTTGGCTATAATCTTGAGAGTTTTCAATTTTTGATCCCTTTCAGGAGGTGATTGGGTGGATTCTTTCAATTTCTATCTTACCCTCTTGTGCTAGGATATCAGTTTTCCTTGTTAATTTCTTGAAACATGATGTCTAGCCTCTTTTTTTTTAAATCATGGCTTTCAGGTTGTTCAATAATTCTTAAATTATTTCTCCTTGATCTATTTCCAGGTCAGTTGTTTTTTCCAATGAGATATTTCACATTTTCTTCTATTTTTTATTGGAGAGGGATGAATGAGACAAATAATAGCATAATCTCAAATGCTAGCCCAAGGAATTTTGATTTTGTGCTGTAGGTAATGGGCAGCTTTTATTTAAATTTTTTTAAAAGTAGGTTTAATATTTTTTAAAATAGTATTTATTGAACAGGGAGATCTGGGAGTCAAAAATACCAATTAAGCTTTTGGGAAAAAAAACCTAAGCATAATGTGATGAGGACTTGAACTAGGATGGATGCTGTGACAATGGAAAGGACCACAACATGCATTATGAAGAAATACTCAATGGGATGTAGTAACATTGGATATGGAGGGTGAAGAGAAAGGACGAGTCAAAGATAAAATTTTAAATATCTGGTATGATAACAGATTAAAATGTTTTTCATCCTTATCATTGATTAATCATGACCACTAACTTGCTTTCCTTGAAATCAAAGTGTAAGGGTCCTGAGGGAAACAGAAAATTCAAATCAGATAAGTTTTGATGGAGAAATAATTCCCAAATCTAGAATGTTTGTTGGAGAGATGAATCATGGGAATCAATAATAAGAATAAGAATAAACGATCAACAATAACATGAACAGCTAACATCTCTATATATACATTATATATTATATATTATATGTATTATATAATATATATGTATGTATTACTTACTATGTGCTACACTGTGCTAAGCACTTTACAAATATTATCTCATTTGATCCTCACAACAACCCTGGGAGGTAGGTGCTATTACTATCCTCATTTTATGATTGAGGAAACTTGAGACAGAAAGGTTGAGTGACTTGTACAGAATCACACAGCTAGTAAGGATCTGAGGCCAGATTTGAACTCAGATGTTTCTGACTCAAGACCTGGCACTTAATCCATTGTGCCACCTAGTCCTGGGTAGACATAATAAAAATTATAATAATGATAATAAAAGCTAGCATTTATTTAGCACTTTAAGGTTTTCAAAGCTTTTTACAAACATTATCTCCTGGTATCCACACAGCAACCTTAGGAGGTAGGTGTTATCATCATCCTCATTTTTCAGTTGAGGAAACTGAGGCAGACAAGGAAGAAGGAAGTAGGTGGAATTTGAACTTGTCTTCCTAACCCAAAGTCTATTGCTCCATTCACTGAACTATTTAATTATTTTTCTCAGGCCCCTTAGCAGTCTTTTTTTTTTTTTAACTGAATCTTCCCATTTCACCCAATCTAGAAGGGCAAGGCCTACTTACTAGCAGGTCCTTTTACTGATTAGCATAAAAGTCATGATCTATTTCCCACCTAGGGCAGTTTACCTCTCCTTAGAGAAGATAGAGTCTTAAATAAAGATAGTATTGCCTGCTCTCTCAACTCAATGCTAATCTATAGCAAATAGATTATAACAAGGTTATTAATGTGCTATGATATCTTTTATTATATTTTATAGATTACTTGGTATATTATACAAAATATGTATTCATAAAATCCATCCAATAATAACTTATATTTGTACTGTTGTTGAATTGTTTCACTAGTGTCCAACTCTTCATGACCTCATTTGGGGTTTTCTTGGCAAAGATATGGGGAATATGGGGAAGAGGGGAGGAAGGAAGTATTTGAGGAGGTATGAAGAAGCATAGAGTCAATGAAGTCTGGAAATTTATGAGTCTGGAGAGGAATGAAGTTTGGTTCCAAGAGGAACTCACCAATGGAAGAATTGGGCCAGTATGATGGAGGGATGTTCCAGACTGAGAAGGGAAAGGTGTGATCGTGTTGCTTCTTAGATGTGTTAGATGAATAGTATGATGGCCTCATGTTTAATCTTCTGTCCAGACACAACCAGAAGAAATGGTTATAGGCACCTCAAGTCCTCAGGTGCCTGAGAGGAAAGAAAACTAAGATAGAAGGCAGCAGGAAACTACTGCAGCCTATCCTGGGGGAGTACCATACTCACTGGAGAGGAAGTAGCTGTTACAGTTCAGAAAGCCAAAGTCTTTGGCTTTTTGGTGAAACAAGGGTTTACAAAATTTAGGTCCAAGCAGGGTGCACATTTTCTGGTACAAGATGCTTAGGTGATAGTGTCTAACCTAGTATTCTCAAGTATTTTTAAGTTATTAAAGCTTAAAACTTCACCTAGACTTTTGGGGCAAATCATATATCATATGTAATAAATATACCATGCTGCTTACTTTTAATTGTTTTTAAAGTGAAATTTGTCTTTTTAGCTTAAAGATCAATGTTCATTTCAACACTTATTAAGCACTTATTTTGCAAGGTATTGTGTGAGGGATGGAAAGATGATATTTTTATGGATTTTTTCTTTCAAAAAGTATAGGATAACTAATTAAGAAACTAACATCTCATGGTAGAATCAATAAGTCAAACAAGTAATTTTTTTTTTGGATGCAAGGCATCCTTTCTGTAGAAAGTGAGGCCTTTCTGTAGAAAATTGGCAGCTATTTTATAACATGAATGGACATATAAAAATAATCAAATTGGTCATTAGTCCTGGCTCCAGTTACTATTTATCTCCTCTTCACTCATACAGCCAAAAGCCTAAATCAAATTCATCACCTCTAACTGGACTGTTGTAATAGCCTCCCAATTAGACTTGCTATCTCCAATCTGTCCCCTCTCCGTTCTTCCACACAGCTCCCAGAGTGATAATTCTGAAGTGATTCTGTCACTCCCCTTCCTGATCAAGAAGTTTCAGGGATTCCCTGTTGCCTCCAGAATAAAATATCAAGACCTCTGCTTGGCATTTAAAGCCCTTCCCAACCTGGTCCTACCTAACCCATCTTTCCAGGCTGATGACACATTTCTTCCCTTTCCTGGCCTCTATGCACCTGCCAGACTGGTTTCCTGGTTCCATCCCAACATTCTGTCTTCTGCCTCCAAGCTGTGGTGACTGACCCTAGGCCTAGAATGTTCTCCCTCCTCAGTGCCACTTCTTGGAACCTCTCACTCCATCCAAACTCAAGCTCCACTTCCTATGAGAGACCCTCTGTGATTTTTCCAATTGTTAGTGCTTCTCCCTCCCTCCTTCCAATTTTCTTTGTATGCATTTTGTTTATGGTCTTCATTTGCATACATGTTGTTTTCCCTTTGGATCAAAGACTGCTCCACTTCTGTATTTCATAATCAGTAACTACCACAGAACCTGGCACATAGCAGGTGTTTAATAAATGCTTATTGAACTGAATTGACACAAAAATTACAATCCCATGTCCCTACCTTCTAAAAGGTTTACAGAAAGTACTGGTACAATAGAGCATTATTCTAGGTGGATCAGTGGAAAGAATGCTGGGCTTGGAAGTCCTGAGTTCAAATCCAGCCTTAGGCACTTAGTTGCTGTGTGAATCTGGGCAAGTCCCTTAGTCTCTTGGTGCCTCAGTTTCCTCAACTGTAGAATGGAAATAATAATAGCACCTACCTCTGAGAAGCATTGTGAAGATCAAATGACATAATTTTTGTTAAGTGCTTAACATAGTACCTGGCACATAGTAGGTACTATATAAATGTTAGCTACTATTATTAGTAATATAGCAGTAGCAACAGCAATAGCAGCAGCAGCAGCAGCAGTAGTGGTGGTGGTGGTGGTGGTAGTAGGAGTAGCAGTATATTCCTCTAATTGGGTCACTCAGCACTTAGGATGGATGCTCTCTGTTTATTGGAGGAAACAGAGAAAAGACTCATGGAAGCACCCACACCAATGACATCACAGATACCTTGGATTATTGGAGTATACTTATTGCTAAGATAGAGCTAGCAACTAGATCTAACATTTCATGTCTATGGGGAATTCCCAGATGAGGGATCTCCCTTTTCTGATGAAGGCCAGTTTCTTCTCTTCTCCTTCCTCTTAATTGCCTAGGCTAGGTCACTGAACAGATATGTGACCATACAGCCTGTCTGTGTCAGAAGCAGGACTTCAACCTAGGTCTAAGTCTTTTACGTCTAATGTAAATGATTCCTATTTAATTGAGAATAAGACATAGAATTTAATATCTAAAGACTCATTGCTATTATGTTTTAAAAAAGAGGGGGTTCTCCTCTCTCCATAATAGTCTCTGTGATGCTTCATTGGAAAGTTTTACAAAAGCAAATGTCTGAGCTTCAGGGAAACTCAGCAGCTGAAATGCTTTGAATCTTGTTTGTGTGGGTGCACTGAAACCATTCAACTGCCTGATCTTGACTTCTCTTTGACTTCTCGTTTTGACTGTTTCAGATGATGACCTGACCTCCGAGGACACAAAGCTCGTGTGTGCTGCATCCAACTGCCAGCATTGCCTCAGCTCCACAGGAAACCATCTCTCTAACCACTGCTCGATCGCTTCTCTGTTGTCTACGCTCAAAACAACTGTCAGACAGCCTGGCCATGAGACCTTGCCTGGTGAGGAAAAAAAGACAAACAAGGGGGGGAGAAAGCACCTCCATTGAAAAAAAATAAGTAATTTATGAAGATACTAGTGGAGAAGTGTTCATAAGTCCAAGCATAGAGGGTTTCTTATTTGGAGTGGGGGGTAGGGACAATGGAACGTGGGGGGTATCTTGTAGAAATAGTCCTGTTTTAGATCGAATCCAACCTCGTGTTCATGAAATGAGACAGAGCACAGGTTAGATGTCAGAATGACTGTGGACCAGAAGTAATTTGTAGAATAGGACAGGAAGGGGGAGGAGGGAGAGAGTTCCCAAATGTCCTATCTCCAGAAGGAAGCAAGTTATGTTGTCTAGACAAGAGGAAATGGCTTGGGCTCTTTGGGAAGGTTAGCAGGACTTTGAAAGTCAAAATGATGGCTGGGAAAATCAAACCGAAGCTTTATGGTCTGCTTTGGGTTTTACACAGATTCTTTTGAGCTTTTTTTTTTTTTAATGTCTGTCTTGTGAGTACAAGATGCTCATTAAAACATGATTAAAATTAGTGATTCTAACAAAATAGAGGCCTTGCTACAATAACATGCCTCCTGGGGCCTTCTTCCCATTGGGGGTTTTAACTGAGTGGGAAATCAAGCTGTTTATTATGCCTTCTTCTTTGATGGAACACAAAACACATGGTTAGGCAAAATGTGTTTGCCAAAAGAATCTGAAAAATACCATGAGTTTCGATGTTTTTTCTCCTTAATGACTACAAGGTCACTAAATATATCAATTAATGTAAAATCAAAACTTGTCCTTAGTTATTCATAGAACGCCCTTTTAACTTTGAAAGATATGTCTCTCTTCCATGAAGGACTTGCTGCCTCACTCACCACTGAAGTCTTTTTATTTTTCCTTTTTAGTTCAGAGCTTTTATCTTTTACTCCCTCTTTCCATGATTATCAGCATTTTTCTCCTACTTTCCTTCAGAGATGGAGGAAAAAGAGATTTTAGTTCAGTTCAATTCTCCAAACATTTATTGAGATCTTACTAGGCAACATGACAAAGTGGATTGAAATCCAGTCTTAGTGTCAGGAAGACCTGGGCTCATCTCCCACCTCTGACACATACTAGTGGCTTGATCATAGGCAAGTAACATGTTCTTTTAGTACGAAAAGCAACTAAAACTATTTTCACACCAAGAGTTTCCCAGACTGATGAAATCTGAGGTTTTGACCCTGTTATCCTACGATCCCCTCCCACTCTCTAAAGTGCAAGGCAGTGGTCAAGGGCTTGGTGTATGAAGATGAAAAATGAAGCAAATGTTGCTTTCAACACGTTTTCAATCAAGTAAGGAAGATATAATATATGAATAAATAAGCATGATACAAAGCATAATGTGATAAGGGCAAAGAAGAGAGACAAAGTTTTATGTTGCATTTGAAGGACAGATCACCTTTATTTGTGAGAATCATGGAAGGCTTCATGGAAGTGGTAGCATTTGATTAGCATCTAAAAGAAGAGATTTCAACAGGCAGAAACAGAGGGAGGGCTACCTAAATCATCCTCATTTTCTTTCCAATCTTCAGCCTCTCTCCAGCTACTTCTTACCCTACAGTCTTCAAGTATATCCAAGTCTCTCCTACAAACAAACAAACTCAAGGTGTGGACCTATATCTTTCTCAAACTCCTGCTTTTACTCCCTCTCCTCTTACTACTTAACCCTTTGTAATTTGACTTCTCACTTCATCACTCAACTGAAACTGCTTTCTCTGCAATTACCAACAATCTCTTGATTGCCAAATTTGTTGGTCTTTTCTCAGCCCTCATCCATCTTAACCTAATGGCTGCATATGGCACTGTCGACTATCTTTTAGACTCCAGGATAATCTCTTTTCTCTGGGTTTTCGTGACAAGACTCTCTCCTGGTTCTCTTAGGTTTCTGCATTTTCTTTGTGGGTATTTCTCAAGATTTTATCTCATGCCCTCTTTTTTTTTTTTCTCTCTTATTGATGAGTGCTCTTTCACTTAACTTATCACCTCTCATGGCCCTAATTATCATCTCTATGTAGATAAGTCACTGATCTATCTATCCATTTCCAATCTCTTCTCTGAGCTTTAATCTCATATCACCAATGTCCTATTGAACATTTCAAATTGATTGTTCCAGCATGTCTCTGAAACATCTCAAACTCAAGTCTGAATTTGAACTCATTCTCTTTTCCTCCAAACTCTATCCTCTTTCAAACTTCTCTATTTCTGCTAAAGCACCACTATTCTTTCAGTCTTCCAGATTTATAACCTCAGCATTATCTTAGACACTTCACTCTCTCTCCATCCCACATCCAATCAGTTGCCAAATCTTGCTGTTCTACCTCTATGACATCTCTTGCATCTTATCCCTGTTCTCCACTCACATAACTATACCTTAGTTCAGGATTCTCATCATCTTTGGCTGAGATTTTTTCCAACAGCCCCCCGATTAGTCTCCCTGACATGTGCTAAGGCGTAAAAGGGGGTATAGGCTGTCTCATTTGAGTAGTTATTCATCATACTAACATCATGGATCTTTTGAAACATTCAATTTATTTGATTAAAGATTAGAATATTGATTTAAGGTTAAAAGGCATGCCTTTCAATTGAACATCAAGTCAGATATACATTGGTTCCTTTAATTTACTTTCTGAAAAATTCCTGCAGCCAGTACTGGGCCTGACATTCTTTCATCAGTAGACCAAATAAGAAACTGCCCTAAACAGTCCGAACCTGGAACCATTGAGTCTGAAGTTAGCTCTAAAAATGTGTAAGATTTCTCATAGTGAGACTTGTTCCATTTGAGACCTTGGGATTATCAGTAGTTGTTGTTGTTCAGTAATTTTTAGGTATATCTGACTCTTTGTGACCCCAATTAGGGTTTTCTTGGCAAAGATACTGGAATGGTTTGCCATTTCCTTCTCCAGTTCATTTTACAGATGAGGAAACTGAGGCAAACAGGTTTAAGTAATTTGCCTAGAGTCACATAGCTAGTAAGTATCTGAGGCCAGATTTGAACTCTGGAAGATGAGTGTTCCTGACTCCAGGCCTGACACTCTGTATACTGCACCACCTATGGTAGACGCTCATGCAATTCCTTGCATTTGTGCAGTTTTTCAGAGAAGCTGTCTTATGTTTTTAAGATCTACTCAAATACTACCCCATCCAGACAACCCTCCATAATAGTCTTAGTCAATAATGTTATTTCTATGATAGGATCTTGTAAAACAATTCACTTGAACATTTTTAATGTGTTTATACTGTCTTATTTTATATTTTAGTTACTTATGTATGGGTCACCTATTCTCAATTTTGAGTTTCATAAGGCCAGTGACCACGTCTGATCAAAAACTTAAGCCTCTCATAGCACCTGACATGGTTTTCTGTACATGGAAGGTACTTCACAAATGTTCATTGCGTTATTGATGGTCAGCTGAATCCTTCAAACTGTCCTGATGGTTGGGGCTATTAATAATAATAACATCTATATAGCACCCAAGGTTTATAATGCACTTTCCCCTATAACACTATAAGATAAATAGTGCAAAGATTTTAATTCCATTTTATGGATGAAGAAACCGAGACTCAGAGAATAGAATTAATTTGCCCAAGGTCACTCAGCTAATAAATATTGGAGCTAGGAACTGAGCAACTCTAAGCCAAATGTTTATTTATAATTTTTGTAATTATATTATAATTTGTTATACATTATTATAATTAATTATGAATTTTGCCTTGGTGCCCTTTTTCAAAGTTATAATCATTTATCCCTATTTTGCTTCCCTTCAGCATCCCCCGGCCCACACACAAGGACCTGTCCTTATAATAAAGAATAGTTAAGGAAGATCATTTGCTAACATTCTTTTCTATCAGCATATGCCATGTTCATCACCTAACATGTGCTGTGAACCTATAAACAGGAGAGCTTCATGATGGAACCATCTTTGATCAAGTGCTCTTTCCATTACATCGTACTGCAAGTTTTCTTATCATTATCTTGACTCATCCAATGGGAAAAATCAAAGAACATTAAGTGACTTATCTAAGACCAAATAAGTGGCAAGCAGAGCAAAGCTAGTTGATGTTCCTTTTACTAGACCATGCCAATACCCAGTAACTCTAGTCATGGCTTCATCAGAATTTACCCCTATCTGGCTCTGAGTCTTCAAGGTAACCCTGGAGCTGATAGTGATGATAAAGGTGAAGAAATCACTATGTGTAATACTGCCACACCTGCCACATCATACTCATGACTCTTGGATTTTTATAAAAATTGTATACCTGGAAAATACCATCTTTCCAAGAAAGCAGGAACTTTTGGCCCCAAATTGTAAATACTAGTTAAATTATAAGCATGTAAAATTTCATTTTTTTGTAGTTATTGAGGAAGGAGTGGGCCCAGATAATCTTCAAAAGCAAATAAAACAAAATTCTTTTTCTATTTAGTGTTAAAATCATGACATAATTTTGTAGTTGTCACCTTAATAATAATGCATTTTTCTTGGGGGGGAAGGTTGTAAGGCAATTGGGGTAAGTGACTTGCCCAGGGTCACACAGTTAGTAAGTATCTTTGGCCACATTTGAACTCAGGTCCTCCTGACTCCAGGGTAATTATGCACAACTTAGTAATATTACTGTTAGATTGAATTCTTGCAATATAGGCCAGATTAGCAATAAATGGAGGACACCCAGGAATATGTTAGATGGAGGATAGTGGAGTGGTGTTGAGGTAGAATTATCCATGGTTAAACCTCCACTTCAATTATCTAGAATGAATGTGGATTCTTGAGACTTGAATGATAAAATGGTTGCCAGAGTGAGACAAGAGCTTACCTGTCTCAACTGGATACCTTTTTGCATCATCTTCAATATTTTGATATCTTTATCTCCCCTCAACCCTCAGTAACATCTTCCATTAAATTCAGTTTTTAATTTGGGTCAATTCAGTGCAAGGAGCAGGATCAGAAGCAGTAATAGCAGCACAGGGGGGTGTATTGGAAAGAGGAGTGGCCTCAGAGGGATTTGGAAGACCTAAACCACAGGCCTGGTTCTGACTCTTACCTAGCTGTGTGATTGTGGATGAGTGCTCATCCCTTCTCAACCTCAGTTTCTTCACCTGTAAAATGGGAATAAAAACGAACTATTTACCTCACAGCATTGTTGTGAAGAAAGCAGTGTGTGTACCTTACACAGGGTTAGTAGGTGTTAAAGGTGTAAATGTGAATTGAATTGAATTGAAAGCCCTGATTGATTGGGGCAGTAGAGCAGGCTCAGCAGAGTGCCATCATAACGCTGATGATTCAATGAGAAGAGTTCCCACACACATATACAGAACTCCAGGGAGGCCTTTTGATAGAAGTTTAGGGTAATATTTGACCAATCACAGAATACACTCTGACAACATAGCCTGGCTGAATGGAGAAACCTAGAAAGATAAGATGTGGACAGAGACCAAAAATATGAATGCCATCAGTAACATTAGAATGAATAATTAACAGCTAGTAAATGTATGTTCTAGGGAAAGGGATGCATATGGTCATTCAATTGTAACCTTTGAACAATTTGAACTATTCATTTGGGAAAAGGAGAGCCATCTTTAAGTATATCAACGACTGGTGGGGGTGAGGAGGTGTATATGTGTGTGTGGGTGTGGGGGGGGTTTACTATGCTTGAACCCAGAAAGTAGAACCAGGAGCAGGGAGGTAGGAGTTAAAAAGAAAAAAGCTCAGCCTTGAGGACAATTTTAAGAATTAGAGTTCTCCCATTGTAGAACAGGCTTCATCAGGAGGCAGGCAATCTCTCCTCACTGGAGGTTCTCATGAAAATGCTGAACAACCACTTGTCAGGTTTATTGTAAGAAAACTGGACTTGGAGTCAGGAAGACCTGAATTAAAATCCTTTCTCATGCTCATCCTAGCAGTGTGATCCTGGGTAAGTCATTTAACCTTTATGTGCCTCAGTTTCCTCATCTGTAAAATGAAGCTCATTATAACATCTACCTCTAAGGGTTGGTGTGGGGATCAAATGAGGTAAAATTTGTAAAGTTCTTTTTAAACCTTAAAGTTCCAGCTAAAGATTGAGAGTGTTCCTTGTTCAGGTTGGACAAATGTCCTCTGAAGTCCTTCCTAGGTCTGAGATTCTGTGATTCTTTTGTTCTGCTTGGGTTTTGTTTCCTTGTACCTCTGTGTGTGTCTATATATAGGTACATATGTCCTCAGGTTCTACTTCCACTGACATTAATAGAAACTGCAAGCACACACACATGTAACTGCCTCAATCGTAAATGGTTCAATTTAAACTTTTTAGTTTTGTTTAGAGATGCTAACCCTAAGTTTGCTTATGGCAAAGAGAAGAGCTCATGGCAATTTGATCATTTTGTAAGATCTTTGCTTTACTTCCTTTTCCAAACATGCTGCCTTAGAGTGTTCCCAGCTTATTAATATCCTTGTGAGGATGAAAAGGATTGACATAATTTGAGAGCAGTTTCAAAAATTGCTCAAGTAAGATAAGAAATTGCACTGTATTGTTTGTCTCAGCTGGGCCAAGAGCAACATTGTAGGTATTATTAAAACTTTAACAAATAGCATTTCACTAAAAAAATATGAACACTGAATTTGACCAAAGAAAATAAGAATTTCATATCACAACTAGAATTCAGGGCACTCATTTATCTTTAAGCCAAAACTTCCTCCATGTCATGTTTCTAAAACCCAAGTCCTTTGAGTATTTTAAAATATGCATGCACATCTTAGACAGAGAGATGCAGGGTGCTTCACACTACTCTCAAGGTGAGTATTTCTGTATCCCTAGGTAGAACCTAAGGATGTGTTTCATATAATCATAAAATTTATATAATTAATGAACACAGGGCAATTGTTGCTGCTGCTGACTTTTTTCACTTGATATGTTTTACAGGCTACAACTTGTTAAAGACTCATGGGCTTGTTGACCTGTGTTGTTGCTTACTACAAATATGGCATGACTTTCTATGTTTTTTCCTCCTCTTTTAGTTCTGAGATTTTACCAGTCTAGTTTTTTACTTTACTGATTTAGATCATAAGCCCTCTATAACCTTATTTGAGGGTTCTGTCTTCAACAGAATCACAGGATCAAACAATCTCAGAGTTGGAAAGAACCTCAGAGATTTATCCAGTAACTTGCACCTGTATATGAACATACCTGACAATGGGTATCCAGACTTTCAAGTTTTCCTGAAGACTTTCAATGAGGAGAAACTCATTACTTCTAGAGACAGCCCATTCCACATGGGAACAGATCTAATGGTTAGGTAATTTTTCCTAATTTCGAAACTAAAATTTCCGCTCTTTTTCAACTCCCACCTATTGTTCCTAATTTCTGGCTTTCTGGGATCAACAAGAACAGATACTTTCTTTGTGATGTCCCTTCAAATACTTGAAGGTAGTGCTACACAGTAAACTGAGATATAAGTAGCTGCATAGTATGAGAATCAGGGAGGCTAAAATAATTCATCAGGCAAGTAAACTTTCCAGTTTATCTAGCTTAGTCCTTAGATGATGGACTCATGATTTGTCACCACGCTTGTACTTGAAGCCTTTCCAATGTGGAAAGTGCAATGTTTTGGAACAAATGCACTTGATGCGATATGAGCTACTCATAGGAAAATTGCTTTGAATATTCAAATTGTGACTATTGTTGAAATATCCATCTTTTGATTAGAACCAGCTGTTTTCTTTCAATATTAAGAAAAGAATTCTAATACTAATGATATGCTAATGAACTTTCAGTTCAGATATTTGAAGACTGCAACAGCTCTTGGGAAGTGTGTTTCTTCTAGGCAGATAAATGCTCAAGTGTATAGTTGTTTTGCTTGCAGAGAAACTGAAAATCTTCACCTTTTTATAGGTTTTGAAAAACAAAATACAAATACACGATGCACTTTAATTAGAGTAATCTTGCAGAGAGGGAGAATAGAAGCAGCCTTGTTGACTTCAATACACTTTCACCTTGTACATCTGGGGCCCAACACAGAGTCTCTACCGTACTTAAGAAATGAGTCACTTAAGAAACCACTCCTAGGGAGTGGTTTTCTAGAATACAAAAGTATCTGACAAGCCCTATGCTCCCAGAGTCCAGTACTTAACCCCTGTTTTTAGTTAATGTTCATGTAAATGTTGCAGAAATATCTTCCTTATGCCTCTCTTTCCTCCAGTATGATTAGCATTTGTTTCTTCCCAAGCTAAAATGACTTCAGGGAGATTTCAATCCATAGAAGTACCTTCAAAAATGTTAAGTAGGAAGCCTTTCTATTGCTTCACTGGTGTCCTTCACAGACACACAGAAATGGAGCTAAGGAGGAATAGGTTCAAAATAATTTCATTTATGTAGCTCATCAAATTTAATCTGTTCAACAAATTCAACAGATATTTGTTGCTGTTATGTTTAAATCTATTTTGTTCAATAGACCATGGAGCTATTGTGGGGGGCAAGAGGATGACAAGCACAATTTCTGCTTTCAAGGCTCTTATAATCTACCATTCTAACTTTTTACATTTCTGTTGTTACAAACTACAAGAAAGAAAGAAATGATCCTTCACAAAATCAGACACATCTTTGGCAGTATAAAGAAATTTTTTTGAGTGTATGCAAATCAGTAGAGAGCCTTTTCCCAAAGACTTTCAACAGTGTTTTGAATAATGCATAATAAATACAGATTAAAATAAAATTTTTGGCACCAACTTGTTTAATTTCATTTTACAACTTCTTCCTGGTTTATCTTTCATGAATACTTTATTTGAAGAGATGCTTTTCAGTTTCAGTTATTCTTTTACTCCATTCTTTCATTTTAAAAATAATTTTTAAAAATTGTGAACGTAATCATTAACAGACACAAAACTCAATATACAGAAGGACAAAGAAGAGGATTACACAAACAATTGGGAACTTTTAAAATTGGCTTTTAGAAAATAAGTATGTCACCTCTTTGGTGAAGGTATCATCACTGTAGCCCCATGGAGTCAGCAGTCCCTGCCTCTCCTCCTCCTGACTCACTGCTGTTCACTCTCACCAGGAAGCCGATCCACTGCCATGACATCCAGAGACACTGGCAAGACACTTGTGGAGCCCGAAGTGGCCACTCCCCGGATTCGTACCAACCTCGCCAGCCGCAACGTGAACTCACTTGAGAAAGTGTGTTTGGACCTAATTAGAGAAGCTAAAGAAAAGAACTTGAAAGTGAAGGAACTTGTTCAAATGCCCACTAAGACACTTGGAATCACAACTAGAAAAACTCCTTTCTGTGAAGGTTCAAAGATTTGGGATTGGTTCCAGATGAGAATCCACAAACACCTCATTTATTTGCACAGTCTTTCTAAAATTGTTAAACAGATCACTTCTATCAGCACTGAACCAGATGTAGAAGTTGAAGTCACTGTTGCAGATTCCTAATCAATCATCTCTTTTAATAAATTGATTACAACTATTAAAAACAAGAAAATGCGTGTTTATATAGGTAAATACATATATCGTTTAACAAAATAGTAATTAATTTGCTCTATTTGTGTCCTTTTCTGTACTTTTTTTTGTTTTCTTCTGTGCATTGGAAAGTTTCACTGATGAAACTACCCAGTAACCTGTACCATTCCTTCTTGCCTGTTGTACTATTTCAAATGATTTTCATTAATTCTTTTTTGTTAAGGACCTCATGTCTTGATGTTTTACTTTGTTCTGTCACAAAAAAGGGAGGAAAAAAGCCCTTTCCAAGGCAAAATCAGAAATTTATGACTTGAATAGGGGATTCACTTGTTACAATATCTTAATAAAAAGTAAAATACTGAGCAGTCCATATAAAGAATCATAAATGACAATTGACAACCTAAAATGGTATTTAGAAAATAAAAAGATACACTTCCTCATAAATGAAAAATAATCATGCTTATTTAATTTACCCTATGAAAATAGTTTAATTTTATAAGAGTACATGTATTCAAATGAAACAAGTCTTATTACTCATTAATGTGATGTAGATTAAGAACTTGTTCAACAAATACTATTTAGTAATGTGGAAAAAATACATTTGTTATTATTTTGCTTGAACAGTTTATAAAAAGTAAAAGGTATATATATAAAATATATAAATATATACTTATATATAAATATGTATTTATATATAAAATATATAAAATTTATTAAAGGTAAATACCTTTTAGTCCATGCCTATATGAGTTAGGCATTTCCATACATATTGGCTTTTTCTTTCTGTAAATAGTTACTACCATCATGTGGGATTCATGAAAGGAGGGCTCACTTTGGACCTTGATACATGGAATTTACTACTGAAACACCGGAAAGAATTTGTTAGTCACCTACAATATAGTTATGTAATAGTGAGTGAGTCAACAAGCATTTATTAAGCACTTACTTTGTGCCTGGAGCACTGGGAAATACAAATACAAGCAAAAAGATAATCTCTGTTCTCAAGGAGTTTATATTCTAATGGGAAAGAAATCACATAAAAGGAGGCTTAAGGAAGTGGGATTAAGGGGGGGGATACAGGAGTGGGAGCATGAGGGAGAACACCTAAGGACAGTCTGGTGAGAAATGAACAGATGGCCTGGTTCCTCTAAACAGGGCTCTAGAGCCCTCCACCTTCCAATTAGAGAGAATTAACTGAGGGACAGAGAGTACTTCTGAGGTGTTAGTTTCTGAGCTGAAGTGATCTAGGAGGAAGAGGTTCCTGCGGCATTATGAAGAAGTCCACTGGAATGCCGCCTAGTGGGAAATGAAGAGGAAATGATAATGCTATGACAATAATCTGCCTCTGTGTCCCTAAACTCTGGCTGGTGAGCTTTTCACCTTCTCTTGCCCAGAATCAGATCTTTATGTCACTTCATGGCCATTTTTGAACTGTGGTGCCTTGAACATACTACCTTTCCCTCCCCTTTCTAGCTTCCCTTTATGTGATATCTTCTCCCATTAGAATATATGTTCCTTGAGGGCAGGGACTTTCTGTCTTGCTTGCTTATATTTGATCCTTTGTGTTTAGCATAGTGACTGGCATTTAGAAAGCATTTAATTAGTACTTTTTCACTCATTCATTTGATCCAATATAATAAAGTATATTTGGCACAAACTCTTATCCACAAACTTTTATCTATTATTTACATTAGAGATCAAAAAAGGGCTAGGTCCATGGGTTATAGATAATATTCTCCCTTCTCCTCTTTTCATTCCTCAACCCTTTGCAATGTGTCTTAAGTTTCAACTGAAATTGCTCTTTTGACCAATTATCTTTTTACTTTATTTTTCTTTTTTATTTATTTTAAACTTATTTTTAGCATTCATTTAAAAAAATTTTGAGTTCCAAATTCTCTCCCTCTAACTCTCCCTACCCTGTCATTGAGAAGGCAAGCAATATAATATCAATTATACATGTGAAGTCAATACAAAACATATTTCCATAGTAGCCTTATTACAAAAAAAAAATAAGAACTAAAAAACATAATGAAAGGGAAAGAAGTATGCTTCAATCTGCACTCAGAATTCATCAGTTCTCTCTTTGGAAATTGGTATGATTTTCCACCACGGGTTCTTTGGAATTGTCTTGGGTCATTGTTTTGATCAGAGTAGCTTAGTCTTTCACAGTTGATCATCGTTACAATATTGCTATTATTATGTGCAATGTTTTCCTGGTTTTTCTCACTTCACTCTGTTCACATAAGTCTTCCTAGGTTTTTCTGAAATCATCCTGCTCATGATTTCTTATAGCAAAGTAGTATTCTGTGGCAATCATATACCACAACTTGTTCAGCTATTTCCCAATTGATGGGCATGCCCTCAATTTCCAATTTTTTATCACCACAAAAAGAGTTACTATAAATATTTTTGTACATAGAGGTTCTGTTCCATTTTCTTTGATCTCTTTAGGATTCAGATCTAGTAGTGATATTTCTGGGTCAAAGGGTATGCATAATTTTTTTAGCCCTTTAGGCATAGTTCCAAATTGCTCTCCAAAATTGTTGGACCAGTTTACAACTCCATTAAGAGTGAACAATACTGTATCAATTTTTCCACATCTACTCCAGAATTGATCATTTTTATTTTCTGTCAAGTTAGTCAAACTGTTAGATGTGAGATAGTACCTCAGAGTTTAATTTTTATTTCTCTAATCAATAGTGACATAGAGTATTTTTTTTTCATGTGGCTATTGATAGTTTTGATTTCTTCTTCTTGAAAACTGCCTATTCATATCCTTTGACCATTTATTAATTGGGGAATGACTCTTATCTTTATAGATTTGGCTCTGTTCCCTCTGTATTTGAGAAATGAGACCTTTATCAGAGAAACTTGCTGTATTTCCTCCTCCTGCCCTTCAGCTTCCTGATTTCCTTTTAATTTTGGCAGCATTGATTTTCTTTGTGCAGAACCTTTTAAATTTCATGGAATCAAAATTATACATTTTGCTTCCTGTGATCCCATCTATCTCTTGTTTGGCTGTAAACTCTTCCCTTATCAATAGACCTGCTAAGTAAAATTTTTTTTACTATTTATAATATCACCCTTTATACCTAAATCCTTTACCCATTTTGACCTTATCTTGGTATATGGTGTGAAATGTTGGTCTCTGCCTAGTTTCTTCCAAACTGCTTTGCAGTTTTTCCAGAAATTTTTGTCAAATGATGAGGTTTTGTCCCAAAGTTTGGATTTTTGGGTTTATCAAACACTAGAGTATTATGGTCATTTACTACTGTGTATTGTGTACCTAATCTATTTCGCTGATGCACCACTCTATTTCTTAAGCCAGTACCAGGGTGTTTTGATGATTTTCACTTTGTAACACAATTTGAAATCTGGTATTGCTAGGCCACCTTCCTTTACTTTTTTTTTCATTGATTCACTTGATATTCTTGACCTTTTGTTCTAGAAGAATTTTGTTCTTATTTTTTCTAACTCTGTAAGAAAATTTTGTCATAGTTTGATTGTTATGACACTGAACAAGTAAATTAATTTAGGAAGAATTATAATTTTTATTATATGGGTTCAACCTACCCATGAGGAATTAATATTTCTCTATTTATTTAGATTTGTCTTTATTTATGTGAAAAGTGCTTTGTAATTGTGTTCATATAGTCCCTGGGGTTTTTTTTGGGGGGGGGCTGGTAGACTCCCAAGTATTTATATTGTCTGCATTTATTTTAAATGGGATTTCTTTTTCTATCTCTTCTTCTGGACTTTGTTGGTAACATATAAAAATACTATTATGTGGATTTATTTTATATCTTACAACTTTGCTAAAGTTGGTAATTGTTTCAACTAGTGTTTTAGTTGATTCTCTATGGTTCATGTCATTTGCAAAAAGTGATAGTTTTTTTCCTTCTAACCTATTTTTTATTCTCTCAGTTTCATTTTCTTGTCTTATTTCTATAGCTAGCCTGTCTTTCTCCCCCAACTTAATAGTATTTTATTTTTTTCCAATTACATGTAAAGATAGTTTTCAACTTTCAGTTTTATAAGATTTTGAGTTCCAAATTTTTTTTCTTCCTTCTTCCTTCCCTACCTCCATCCCCAAGATGGCAAGCAATCTGATATAGGCTACACATGTATAATCATATTAAGCATATTTCTACATTAGTCATGTTGTGAAAGAAGAATCAGAAAAGAAGGAAAAAACCATGAGAAAGAAAAAAAACAATAAAAAAGAGAAAATTGTATGCTTCAATCTGCATTCAGACTCCATAGTTCTTTCTCTGGATGTGGATAGAATTTTCCATCATATATCTTTTGGAATTATCTTAGATTATTTTATTGCTGAGAAGAGCTAAGTCTATCATAGTTGACCATCTCACAATGTTGCTATTCCTGTGTACAATGTTCTCCTGGTTCTGCTCACTTCACTCAGCATTAGTTCATGTGAGTCTTTCCAGGTTTTTCTGAAATCTACCTGCTCATCATTTCTTATAGCACAGTAGTATTGCATTATATTCATATACCACAACTTGTTCAGCCATTCCCCAATTGATGGGCATCTCCTCAATTTCCAATACTTGGCTACCACAAAAAGAGCTGTATAGCTAGTATTTCTAATACAATATTGAATAATAGTGGTAATAATGGCCATTCTCACTTTACCTCGATCTCATTGGGAAGTCTTCTAGTTTACCCCTAGTACAGATAATGCTTACTCTTGGTTTTAGATATATAGTACTTTTCTTTTTTAAAGGTTCCATTTATTCCTATGCTTTGTAGTTGTTGTCGTTGTTGTTTTTTAAACTAGGAATGGGTGTTGTATTTTGTCAAAAGCTTTTTTTTTTTTTGCATCTATGGAGATAATCATATGATTTTTGTTGTTTTTTTTATTATTATTTATATGGTCACTTATGCTTATGGTTTCCTAATATTGAACCACCCTGCATTCCTGGTATGAATTCCACTTGGTCGTAGTGTGTGATCTTTGTGATATAGAGCTGTAGTCATCTTGCTAGTATTTTGTTTAACATTTTTGCATTGGTATTCACTAAGGAAATTGGTATATAGTTTTCTTTCTCTGTTTTTGCTTTTCCTGATTCAGGTATCAACACTATATTTGTGTCATAAAAGGAATTTGATAGGACTCTTTCTTTGCCTATTTAAAAAAATTATTTGTATACTATTAGAATAGTTATTCTTTAAATCTTTAGTAGAATTCATTTATAAATCCATCTGGTCCAGGAGATTTTTTCTTAGGAAGATCATTGGTGGTTTGTTCAATTTCTTTTTCTAAAATAGAGTTATTTAAATATTCTATTTCCTCTTCTGTTAATCTGGGAAATTTATATTTTTGCAAATATTTATCCATTTCAATCAGTTTTACTGGCATATAATTGGGCAAAATAACTCCTAATAATTGCTTTAATTTAATCTTAATTGGTAGCACATTTTCTCTTTTATTTTTTGGTCTTGGTAATTTGGTTTTCTTTCTTTTTTTAAAATTAAATTAACAAATTGTTTGTCTATTTTCCCCATAAACCAGCTCCTACTTTTATTTAATAGTTCAATTTTTAAATTTTAAATTTAACTAATATCTTCTTTGATTTTCAGGATTTTGATTTTGATATTGAATTGGGAATTTTTATTTGTTCTTTTTGTAGTTTTTTAAAGTCGCATGCCAAATTCATTGATCTGCTCTTTCTCCCTTTAATTGATGTGCACATTTAGAGATATAAATTTTCCCTTAAGTAATGCTTTGGCTGCATCCCACAAATATGTTGTCTCATTGTTGTCATTCTCTTTAATGACATTATTGATTTTTTTCTACAATTTGTTCTTAGACCCACTCATTCCTAATAATCTCTTAATTGCCAAATCTTTTCTTACTCCTTTTCTTTCTTGACCTATTCAAGCACAAGCTTGCCTCTGAATCTTTCACATATTGCTCCTGGATTTGCCCTTGTGACCAAGCAGAAGCCTAATCACTCTTCTTTTTAAAATTTTTTTTTAAAATTATCAAATTTATTTTCTCCTTCCCACCTCCCCCTATCCACTGAAAGGAAAGAAAGAAAGAAAGAAAGAAAGAAAGAAAGAAAGAAAGAAAGAAGAAAAGAATATAGAACCCATGTATTACATAGCACAGTCAAGCAAAATAGATTTCCATATTGGTCATATACAAAAATGAATTTCTATATGCTATTTATAATTCTGTTATCTGTCAGGAGGTAAGTAACATTCTTCCTTTTTGGTCCTCTGGAATCCTGGTTGATTATTTAGTTGATCAAAGTTCTTAAATACTTCAAAATTACTTGTTCTGATTTTTCTTCCATGTGACAGTCTTTTGAATACTTACTGACTTTGTCATATCTCCCCAAAGTCTTTTCTCCAGGCTAAACACCCTCAGTTCCTTCAGTGTATTCTCTTATGGCATTATTGCTGGCCCTTTCATCATTTTGATTGCCCCTCCTCTGAGCTTTCTCCAGGTCATCAATATCCTTTCTAAATTGTGGCTTCCAGAACTAAACATGGCACTTTAGATGTTGTGTGACCAGAGTAGACAACAGTTGGACTATCACAAGGCTAGTCCTGGATACTACTCCTCTTTTTTAGCCCAGGATTGTAGTCTTTTTTTTTTTTTTTTTTTGGTAGCTGTATCACACTGTGGAGGCATGGTTACACCATGGAAGGAGCACGGGCCCTGGATTCAGAGAACCTGGATTCAAATACTGCCTTTCATATATTATTCCTTATGAAATTTTATCTCATTACATTTGGTTCAATATTCTAGCCTTGTGAGATCTTTTTGGGTTCTGACTCTGTCATCCAGTGTGATATCCATTCCTACCAATTCATTTCATCTCTGAATGTGGTAAGCGTACCATCTACCACTTTATTCAAGTCATTGATAAAAATGTTAACACACGGCCTAGCATTCTGCTAGTCTTCCCTCTTGGTTGGCTTTGAAACACGAATGACTGATCTTTGAATCGAGTCATTTAATTGATTTAAAATCTACCTAACTGTGCCTGACTCTAGCACACATCTCTCCATGTTTTCCATTACAATAGTATGTGGGATT
The DNA here is from genome assembly GCF_900497805.2 of Vombatus ursinus. NCBI lineage: Eukaryota > Metazoa > Chordata > Mammalia > Diprotodontia > Vombatidae > Vombatus > Vombatus ursinus. The sequence continues at coordinate 33,995,677 of NW_020954557.1, read as the reverse complement.
TTGTTAAAAGGTAGGAAACTTTGGGGTAGCTAGGTGGCACAGTGGATAGAGCACTAGCCCTGGAGTCAGGAGGACCTGAGTTTAAATCCAGCCACAGGACCATGGGCAAGTCACTTAACCCCATTGCCTAACCAAAAAAAAAAAAAAAAAAAAAATAGGAAGCTTTACAGCATGTTCCTGATCTACCACTCTTCTATCAAAAAAGTGATGGAATTAGTCTGACATGAGCTGTGAAAACTATATTGGCTCTTTGTGGTCCTTGTTTCTTTTTCTTTTTCTGGATTTTCATTAGCCACCTTTTTAATAAAATGTTCTAGAATTTGACCAGGAATTGAAGTGAAGCTCACTTACATATAAATTATAGACTTAACTTTCTCACCTGATCAGAAAAAACAATGTTCTTCTGCAGTCCTGCAGTCCTTCTGCTCTTCTATGCTGTTTCAAAATTCATTGACAGTTACTCAGCAGTCATATTCACCTGTTTTCTTGGAATTTGGGGATAAAGTCATTCTACACCTGATGACATACTCATCAAGGATAACTAGATATCCAAGATAACTTTCTTGTTGTTCCCCTACTTATCTTAGATTTCAATTCCCTTGTTGTGTTCTTTCCAAAGCAAAGATGATTTTCCTTGGCAGAATAAACAAAAGAAAGATGAGTTGTTTTTAACCATATTTCTGTCATCCATTTTCATCATGCCATCTACCCCAAGCTAAAGTCTTATCCCTTTTTTGTGACATCCTCTTCCTGATTGCAGTACAAATATAACAAAAACAAAACAATAAAAACACCCTTTCTGGTGTCCTTAGCTTTCTTACTAATTTTTTCTTATTTTGGCATTTTACTATCCTAAATTTTAGAGGTCCTGTCTTGTAAGGACCATGTTATACTCTTATATTAATTCTCTGCAGTCCACTTTTGCTTCTATCTTTTGTGTGACTATTTTTAATGCAAATGTTGTCCCAGAAGCCCAAGCTCTGGGAATGAAGGAGCTTCAATTTTGGGGTTTTGGGTAGGGCTTCTTAATAATATTTTTATTTGGTTCTATGTTTGATCTGTCTGCTCCCTTTTTAGAGAGGAGTCCAAGGGTGTAGCTTAGATCTACAGTAGCCCTGACCCAATCAATCATGGCATTAACCATCCATTTAATAACATTGTATTTCAAGGATATAATTCAATCATTCATCTTCAGTGAGGTAACAATAGGCTAACAAGCACTTAGATTAATGATTGTTCCTCCCAACATCCCCCACCCTCCACCCAAGACTTCCCTGGAAAATTGAATTTTTTAATACGCTCAAAACTGAGTCCATAGGAGGGGGGATATGCAAATATATGTAGTCAGGAAAGAGCAGAATAAGACAAGAGTAGCATAGCAGTGATTTGAAGTGTGTGAAAACATATCATGGGAAATAAGTTTTCAAAAGTGGATGGAGACTTCTGAGTCACAGACAAAAGAGTTTGTATTTTATATTTTTGGTAGTGGGGCACATGGAAAGTTTCTGAAAAGGGAATTGATATGGTCATAGCTATATATTAAAAAGATTATTTTGGCACTTTTGTGATGGATGAATTGGAGAGTGGAGAGAACAGAGTGAGGAGGGCCAGTTAGGAGATTGTTATAGCAATCTAGTAGAGAAAGGATGAAAACCTGACCAAGGGTGATATAACTGTGAATAGAGAGAAGGGTATAGACTCAGGAAATTTTGTGGAAGTAGAATCCACAGGATTTGGTAAATGATTAGCTACGGTGGATGACGGGGAATGAGAGGTAAGAATAAAATGTGAGGTTGGAAGCCTGGATGCCTGGGAGGTTGATGAAATGGGTTTACAGTAAGTCAAAGGGTGATTTTTACTTGTAATTGTCTGGGTGCTCACTTTGGATACAATTTTTTTTTCTCAGAGTAAATGGAGACAGAGTATTAAAGAAATGAGATCTTTTCAGACCAAGCAGAGACATTTTTATCTGTCTGTATATCTATCTATGCCTATAATGTGTGTATACCTTTGTATATATGAGAAATGAAAGGAAGAGAAAGAATATAAGGGGAGAAGTATTTGTGATGACTTTTAAATATTTGCTTCATGTTTAGAAAACATTCTGTCAATATCTAAAGAACTGTTAGCTTCTGTATACCTCAGTGTTTCCTTTTTAATCTGTAATGTTAAAAACATTTCAGGATCTTATGTATGGTCATAAATTATATCAAATGATATGATTTTCTTTCTCACAGTTAATTTAGGAAACATGACCTTAATAACATCAAATCTACTCTGACTTCATATGTTAAACAACTTGTTTCCTGAGATATTCATAGATGCATTTTCCATGTTTGCATCACTGAAGAATAAACATTTAGTTCTTAATTTTTTTCCTCTCTGACTAGTAAGTCAGGAAATAAGTTATTAGAGGACTTGCTTCTGAAGTGGGGGGTTCTTAATTTTTTTGGGTCATGGAACCCTTTGGAAAACTGGTGAAGCTTATGGAGCCTTTGATAAATAGCATTACAAAGGAAAAAATTATATTGAAATATAGTTAACAAAATATTTTTTTAAAAATCAAACAAGTTCAGAGACTCCAGGTTAAGAACTCCTGCAGGATTACCTGAAGGTAACTGAAATATGGAGATATTTCTTCCTTGCGTTGCTCATTGTCTCCCCTTGACAAACTAGAATGGAAAAATGGGGTTAATTATGCTTTAAGTATTTAGATGGTTTCATTCTTTATCACTGTCTCTTCATTTTCTGTATCTCAGTACTAAAAATCTGATTTTTTTCCCTAAAAAGTAGTGTTTGTTTCAAAACAGAAGATGGCATTTGATAGGTATTCACTTGAAAACCATTGGTTTTTCTTAATAAGTTGTATTTTTTACTTCTTCTGGTAATTCCACAAACAATAATTTAAAAAGTCAGCCAATAGGATGATATGCCTAAAATTTTCAGTGTTTTGAAGTTTAGTTTCTTGTTTTTACTGATAATGTTTTTATTTCTCTTTTTAATTATACCATTTATTTTCCTAGTTGGACAGTTAAAAATGAACAGGAGATAGGAAGACTAGTTGATGGACAAAATTTAAGTAAACAACAGCAGAGTAATATCTTGGGTACTTTCTTTCTTTCTTCTTCTTCTTTTTTTTTTTTTTTTTTGGCTAGGCAATGGGGTTAAGTGACTTGCGTAGGGTCACACAGCTAGTAAGTGTCAAGTGTCTGAGGTCAGATTTGAACCCAGGTCCTCCTGACTCCAGGGCCGGTGCTCTATTCACTGCACCACCAGTTACCCCCTTGGATACTTTCTAAAGTTAGGAATGGTAAGGAGGAGAAGCAACTATTGAGTGTGACAAAGAATAAATGACCAGAAAGAAAGTGGGATGAGATGTCATAGAGATCATGGTAGGATTGGCTTTGGAGCAGAGTAGTACAAACAATGATAAGTGCTGGAGAGAGGACAAGAGAAAAGAGGACTGAGGAAAGACCAACAGATTTGGTGACTAATAACTAATGACACTGCCCTTTTTTGTAGCATGGTAAAAATAGAAGGAGACCGTAAAGAGTAAGGAAAAAATGAGTGGTGAAGAAGAGGAAGCAGGTTTATTTTTGTACCCATCTGGGTGGTGATTGAATTGTAAAGCTAAGATATGGCAACTTTGTTTTTGCTTGTCTTGTGTTACATTGTTTTTTCCCTTGTTCCTAGAGAAGGGAAGAAGGAAGGACAGAGTTACTTATCTCAAAGATTACATAGGGATGGGGAAGCCACCATCATATAGTGGAGAAGTTTCTTTTTTGGATGACAGTAAACTTGCAATTGTATAATAGCTTGATGAGCTTGATCCAGGGAATCTGAGTAAGAAAATCCCAAAACAGCTTGGGAATGTCCTGGTGCAAAAGATACCATTCTTCAATGGGGATCAATATCTCTCAACCTAGACAGAAAGAGGATAGTTAAGGTTAGGTTTGCGAAACCGTAGCTAGACAGAATATCATAGGAATTACAAGTGCTACATAGTCTGTTATTAAGTGGCTTTCTTTTCTTTGCATGTTTAATTATCAGAAAGGCAGTCTGCCATAATGGATAGTGGTCTAGGCTCAGAGTCACAATGAATTAGGTTCAAGTAAAGGTTACAGACAAATTACCAATCTGTACTAGAAGAGATGCAATCACAGATTCCTATTACAATAGCAAAATTATCTCGTGTATTATTTCTGAATTTACATATTCTTGTTTTCCTTGTAAGTAAGCTTTGGAAAGCATTCTCACATGGTCTCCTGTTCATAGAGACAGGGAAGAGAAAGGCTTGAAGGAGGAAGATACTAGATCAGGGTGATAATGAACAGTGAAAGCATTGAAATAAGGGGATTTAAATAAGATTTTGGGTGAAAAATTGAAAATACCTGAATGCATAGGGTTAAGCTGGCTCAGGATCCTGGGTAAGGTCAGTAGACTCTATTCCTTGAGTTGGGGTTCATTAATCAATGGAGTTCATACAATATCAAAAAGTAAAAACTCTAGAACTAAAGGCAAAGATCTCATGGATCATTTGTATGAGGAGAATCTGCTTTTTAAGGGATCCTTATGTCTAGGGCCTTGATAAAAATGTAGACCATTCCTTTCGGAAGTCTGGCAATAAAACATAACCAAGCTGGAGAGGAAAAAAGGTCAAATAAGTAATGTACACCTAGTAATGATGAAACATAAGCCTTAGCAAAGAATTAGTTTACTCTTTTCCCTTAGTGACTTTCAAGAACAGAAAAAATGAATTCTTTTTTAAGACTGTCATATGAAGTTGTAAAATAGAAATCAATAAGCTAAAGCCCAAGAGAGCTAAATAATTTCAAGTAAGGTAAATTTTAAAGCTCTGAATTATACATTATTATCTCAATTTTACTTTCTTAATGTATATTTACCTTAAGGCAGCATATACAAAAATAGTTCGACTAAATTTTTTAAATGGTTGAATGCAATAAAAAACACAAACTTTCCTTCTTCAAAAGCTGCATAATAATAAACAACCAACTTGAATGATTTTTTAAAAGCTCATCTTTTTACTCTTGGGAAATCACATTTCTTACATAAGTGATGAAAATAAAATGCATCCCTCAATTCTGAGCATTTGTAGAAGTACTGACATGTACGATACAGTTGATAAGAACTAATAAGTTTGAAGTATAATGTATCTATTATGTAAAATGAAAATACTAATTTAAGTCATTCATTTGCTTAAATAAGATAAAAACATCACTCTGTAAATTTCCTGTTATTCTAAAAAACCACAGTGCATTTACTTTCTGTACTATCTAACCCTACAACAGCCTGATTTGATTAATATGTACACTCCAGGGGTCATATTGTAAACATTGCCAAATAAATTTGATTTCATTTGCCCAACCACCACTACCACCAAAAAAGGAGCCCACAAGCCATTCATTAGTCAAACTGTATGCATAATTTGCACATGAAGTGATCATAGAATTATCGCCACAGAGGGTATGCCTAGTGATAATGTGGAAATTATGCCCTTTTGTATAACTGGGAAGGTCTCCAAGATGTGTGCCATTTCTTAAACAACAGAATAGTTTTCTCACATGAGCTCTATGACAGAAGAGTGTTATACAGCTCACACTTGGATACTGGCAGCCAAGTGACACCCAAACACAGTCCCAAATCTGCATGCATGTAATTGAAAATCCCTGCAGCACCTTCACTTCTGGTGGGCACGGTGATCTAAATTAATGTCTCACTTTTATTCTTTGGGAGAAGCTGTGCTGCCAATGATTCCATTAGCTTATTTCAAGGTGAGAAAAATGTCACTCTGCAATAGACATCCAATGAAGCTAGAATTCTTTTTTTTTCTGTGACATACACAGCTTGATTTGAGGCCATCCAGCTCATTTTCCCGTCTAGTTCTGTAGCATCTCTCTCTCTCTCTCTCTCTCTCTCTCTCTCTCTCTCTCTGTCTCTCTCTCCGTCTCTCTCTCTCTCTCTCTGTGTTTGCACATGTGTACACACACACATTTGTGTATGTTTTCTATGTGCTTTAATAACATTTATTTTGATAATGTCAGGGGCACTGAAGGTGCATGGGCTATTGTATACAACACTTTTACTCTTTAAGTGGAGATGCCAACATATGGAAGGTATTCTTCTTTAGACTGCAGCTGCTCTCTTGGCAGATGACAAAGGTGGTTCTGTTGGTTGCTTTGGAGTTGCTGTTGGGTCTGCCATGTTGTTAAGTTGCAGATGGTGTCTCGGCTGCTTTGCTGTCCTGAGCACATTTTCTTTTGTCTTGGCTTGAATTCTGAGGAATTGCTGCTCTTCTTATCTAACTTGTCACAAATTATATTTTTTTTCATATTAAGATTTTCAAAATAGAAATATTTCAAAAGCTAATTTCTCCTTTATTTTATAACATATTATATCCTTTAGGAAGAGAGACTTTAAGACTAAAGGGAAGAATGATATTTGTTTGCTCAAGCATTAAATGTATATGGAAACTGCAATCCACTATTAATAATCTTCTCAAGATTTTCTGGATCATTTCAGGCTCCAGAGTATCAGTCCTGTGACCTCTGACTACAAAGGTTCCATAACATCTGGTACAACCATCTATGTCTGAGACGATAGAGAAAGGCTAGGAAGTTGTTATCAAGGAGACAGTTGTTATTAACTCAGTGATAAAGAGTCATCATTATGTAATCCTTCAATATTTTCTGAGCCCCAAGAAAGACTTCAAGTAGCTAACAGCAAAGCCCAGAACATCAGACTCCTTCAGTCTTCTCCAGTCTACACAACACAGAGGAACACAAGCACAAACATACAGACAAAGCCATTCCCATAAACCAGATCTCTAGATCAATGCTATTCTGCTGTGATGGAGCTTCCTTTAGTTTTCTTGCTCTCTCTTCTTCTGATACATATAGCTCTGAAACTATAGTATATTGGAATACACCATCACAGATGCTTTGATGAACCCTGTTTTGATTTACTTTCTGTAGCCAGCTGTGGACTGGGAGAAAAAGTCATGACATTGTTAGGGCTTTTGACAATGGTGGTTGCCTTCCTGCCCCAAAGATCAACTATTTTATTCTCCCTGATTGTGGTTAAAAAATTACTAAGGAGAGAGGGAAGGCATGATGGGAGTGGGGCAGGAAGGCAAAGTGAGGTGGGAGAAAGGCAAAGTAGGGAGGAAAAGGAGATTGGGGGGGAGAAAGGTGGATTCAAGGAGGAGCAAAATGGAAAAAAATATTGGATATCTGAAAAATCAAGATCCTCTCTAACCTTGTGGAAATAAATAATGGAAACCACAGGGCAAGTATTTGTTAAGCTTTATTAGTTAGGTTTGATTGGTAGATTTGTGAACGCTATCATAGTGGTATGGATAGAGCTCATAATGAAGTGAAAGCAGATTACCTACCAACTCCTTCTGGGAGATGATTTTGGTCATCAGGTCTCCTCCTGCATTTGAAAGTAGAGCTCCCTCAAGTTTCATCTGGACAGTATCCTCAACACCCTTAGTAGAACTGGGAAGGAGGGTCCATATTAGAGTCTTGATTTTTTTGATGATAGGTAGGTTCTTGCCAAAATCTTGCCCTGAAGTTTTCCAAGAGGATTGACTTGGAATATTCTTGGGGCTATGTCAACATGGTCAAAATACCTTTGCTTCAGGAACACCTAGTGAGGAACTGATGCAAAGATGAAACACAAAGGATAAATCTGATGCAAAAAATGGATAAATCTTGAGGATTTAAAACTGAAAGTAACCCTGGAAATCATAGTCATCACAATCATCATCAATATCCTTATTTATTTTTTACAAGTTGGGAGTAGGATCAGAAAATAAAGTGGGCTGGTCAAATGACAAAAGTGACAACTGATTTATTTATAATTTTCCTTGCCAGTTATATACCCCAAAGTATATACCCCAAAGTTATATACCCCAAAGGACAGAGGGAGAGACTGGACCAATGGTTTAATTTTTATAGCAGTTAGATGGCACAGTGGATAGAGTATTAGAATTGGACCCAGGAAGACTTCAGTTATGATCTAGCCTCAGACACATCAGCTGTGTGATCCTGGGTAAATAACTCCTGTCTTCCTTAGTTTCCTCACCTGTAAAATGAGATAATAATAGCATCTATTTTCCAGGGTTGTTGGATCAAATGAGCTAATATTTGTAAAGTATTTTGCAAACTGTAAAGCACTATATAATGCTAATTAATATTCTTATCATCATCATCATTATTAGTTTTAGAACTTCTTAAGTGAAGCAAATCCTTCTACTAACGTATACTAATAACTTCTCTGTAACTTATAGTCTTACAGAGCTGTCCAGAATACTAAGTGGTTAAATTTTAATTGATTTAGTTTTTATTCTGAATTTAACATACATTAAATAAAATGGGCATTTTCATATACATAGTAAAAGAGGAAAATATTGGTTGCATCTGAAATTGCAGATCTCTATTTTGTATAACTTGCCTTTCTTTTAAAATTTATAATAAATTCAACATGTGATTTTTAAAGCTGTCCTGTTAGTGATTCTATCTGGATTTCTTGGTAATCTTTTATAAACATTTGAAAGATACAACAATCTTTTGATTGGAAAAAAGATGTTCTTTTCTTTCTTTTTTTTTTTCTTTTTTTGGTGGGGGGAGAGAGGGAAGCTATTCTATCCCAATCTTCTTCCTATTCTTTACTCCTCAATTGAATTAAAAAAGAAAGAATAAACTTTCACATTAGCTATGTTTTATAGCTAATATATGGTTTAATAATAATTTATTTAATAATAAATAGTTTATATATGATTCTTGAATTCATCCCCTCTCTGTTAAAAGTTGGGTAGTATGCTTCATCATCAGTCTTCTGGAAACTGAGTTGGTCATTGCACTGAATAGAGTTCTTAAATCTTTAAAAGTTACTTTTCTTTATAATGTTGTTAGTGTATAAATTTTTATTCTAATTCTACTCACTTTACTTTCCGTAAGTTGATAAGGTCTTCCTAAGTTTCTCTGAAACTGTACCTGATCTTATTTCTTATGGTGCAAAATTTTTCCTGTTAATATGATATATAATAATTTGTTCAGCAATTCTCCAGTTGAGGAGGACCTCTTTTGTTTCTATTTCTTTTCTGTTAAAAAAAAAGAGCCACTATAAATATTTTTTATATGTCTGAGTCTTTTTCTTATTTCTTTGGTCTCTTTAGGATGTAAGCCTAGTAGTTGTATTGCTGAGTCAAAGGGAATGTCTAACTTAGTGACTTTTTGAGCATAGTTCCAAACCACTTTCCAGAATGGTTGGACCAATTAAATCACATTTCTATTATCATTGTATTAATGCACCAATTTCCCTTCAACCCCTAAAACAATTATTTTCTTTTCTTGTCATTTTTGCCAATTTGACAGGTGTGAAGTACAATCTCAGAATTACTTCAATATACATTTCTTTATTAGCAATATGTAGCATTTCTATTTCATGGGGCAACATGATATATTATTGATAGCTTGGATTTTTCTTTTGAGATTTACCTCTTCTAAATCTTTGACAATTTTTCTTTTGGGGAATGGTTCTTATTCTTATAAATCTGATCTTGTTATCTCTCTTTCTGTCTCTGTCTCTCTGTGTCTCTCTCTCTTTGTCTCTCTGTCTCTGTCTGTCTCTTTCTGTCTCTCTCTCTTGCTCTTTCTTTCTCTCTCTCAACAATATCAATTACTATTTTGTAGTATAGTTTGAGATCACTGATACCCCCACCTTTTTCATTATTTCCCTCAACATTCTAAACATTGTTTCTCTGTATGAATTTTGTTATTAATTTTTCCAGTTCTATAAAGTAGTTCTTTGGTAGTTTAGTATCTTATCACTGTCTAACCATAATCAATTAGTATTTTTTTTTCCAATTTATGCTTTTCTTAATTTCAATAACTGTAGACATGGTCATACAATTGCTGAGTGTGTCTTGGCAAATATAAACCTAAATATATTATACACAGCATACTTAATTTGAATGGAATTTCTCTTTTCATCTCATCTTGATAGATTTTGATATTAACATACAGTAATGCTGATGAATATGAGGATTTATCTTCCTTCTGTGTAACTTTGTTGAAGCCATTAACTCTTTTTCAATTAGTCCTTTGTTAAATCTTTTGAGTTCTCTAGATAGACCAACATATGACCAGACAAAAGCACTCATTTGTTTCTTTTTGTCTTATGTTTATTACATGTAGATTAACAAATATGTTAAATTATATTGCTAGGTATTAATGGACATGCTTGTTTTACCTTTGATATCCTTGGAAAAAGCCCTATCCTTTTTGCACTGAATATAATGTTGTCTTTAGGTCTCAGATACTATTTACCATGTTAAGGAAAGTTCCATTTTATTCTTGTGCTTTTTAGTGTTTTTTTTTTTTTTAACAGAAATGGATGTTTCTTGTCAACCTCTTCCCCCTCTCCTTATATTATTATTATTATTTCAAGAATGGGTCTTCCTATCTTGCTCTAAGTACAAGGGCCACTCCATAGGTCTAATCCTTCTACTGACTGGGGCAAGAATTTTGACCTGCTGTATTTCTGACCTGAACCATTTTACCTCTATTAGGTAGCCTAATGGTCTGACCCACTGCTCCTGGGTGGTCACCATATTGGTACCAGACTTAGTGTGGATACTTAATTGGATTTAGTCCTATTTTAACTTGGCACTCATGAACTCAAGCAATTCACTAGCTCCAGCCTCCCCAGGTATTACAGGAACAAGCCACTACATCTGGCCAAAAGGTTATTCAGCATCTATTCACATAATTAAATGGTTTTAATCTATATTCTATTAATTTTAAAGTAATTATGTCTGTAGTTTTACTTACATTGAAATAATCTTGAATAACTGATATAAATCCAACCTAATCAAATTGTACAAACTTTTATAATGTTATAGACTTCTTGCTAATATTTTATCAATATATTTATGTTGGCGATCATTAGGGGTATGGATCTATAATTTTTCCCCATTTTTTTCTCCCCCAGGTTTCAGTATCAAGAACATTTGTTTCATAAAAACAGTTTAGAATGATAGTTCTTTTCTTATTTTTGTGAACAGCCTATGGAGTATTTAAATTCACTGGTCTCTTAAATGTTTGATAGAATTCACTTGTAAATCCCATCTGGTCTTGATATTTTTGTTCCTTTGAGAGTTCATTTACATGTTCAATTTATTTTTCAGATATTTTGTCATTTAAATGAACCTGTTTCAACATCTTTTAATCTGAATATTTTATATTTTTATGAATGTCTATCCATTTCACCTATTATTAGATTTATTGTAGTTGGTATGTAGATGGCAAAGAGTTCCTGATAGTTTATTTCATTTTCAATTGTTATGAAATGTTCTTTTGCATTTTTATACAGAAAATTCGGTTTCTCTCTTTTATCATATTAGCTGTTTATTTTTTGTTTGTTTTTTTAAGATCATAATTCTATTTATTAATTCAATGTTTATTATTTTTAATAATTTCACTTTTGTTATTGTCTTCTTTGATTTTCAGAATTTCTGTTTTGGTGTTTAGTTGGAGTTTTTTATTTGTTGATTTTCTAGGTTTTTAAATTGCATTTTCCATTTAATGACCTATTCTTTCCTTTGTTGATCAAAGTATTTAGAGATAGAAATTTCTTTAAGGACTATTTTTTGCAGTATGCTTAGTTGAATCCTAAAAATTTTGGTATGTTGTCTTATTGTCATTTTGTCTTATGACATTTTCTCTTGTTTCTATTATTTGTCATTTGTTTCACTATTTGCTTAGGATTCAATTAGCCTCCAATTACTTTTTAATCCTTTCTTCAAAGGCTTCTTTTTAATATATTTTTTGCTGCATTATGTTCAATAAATGATGTTTTCAAATTTCTTCCTTTGTATTTGTTTGTGAGATTTTTAATACTTCATATATGGCCAATATTTGTAAAAATGTCGTTCACAACTGAATATGTAAATTCTTTTCTGTTCTCTTACTTTAATAACCAGATATCTATCATCTTTATTCTCCTTCCCCCTCCCCTGCCCTCAACCCCAAGGTTCTGCTCAGGTCCTTAACTTCTTTTTTAGTTTATCTCTTTATTAGATTTGTTTAAGTCTGAAAGGGGTGCAATAGAGTTTTCCATTATTATGATTTTATAATTTTCCTTCTGTAATTTGATTTATTTTTCTTTTATATATTTGCTTGTTAGGCCATTTGGTATATTTATATTAAGTACTATATTGATTTGTTGTTTATAGTGTTTTTTATCATAATTTCATTTCCCAGGTTTTTTTTTTTCTTTTCTTGGAGTGTGTGTATGTTTTTTTTCTTTTGTTGTTGACTTGTCTGAAATCATGATACAGATTTTGCTTTAGTTCCTTAGTTTAACTCTGTGTGAATTTTTATGTTTCAAATACACTTCTTGTGAGAAATATTGTTGTAGTCTGCTTTCTAATCCATTCAGCCATCCCTTTCCCTTTTATAAGAGAGTTCACTCAATTAACACTTGCAATTATGATTGTTAATTGCTTATTTCTCTCCATCTTATCCTCTTATAAATTTTCATTTCTTTAACTTTCCCCACCCCAGTTTTTACAAAGAAGCCTTTACATGACAAGGAGTTGTTTAACCTTAGTGATCTATAATTAGATTAATCCATTTCCTCTTTATGGACCTTATTTCTTCTCTTGTCCTGCCCCTGATCTCAGGTTTCCATTTCTTTTTATCTGTCTTTTATGCCCCACCTTCTGATGTTGGAGTTTGTTTTGCCTCTTACTATTCCTTTACCTATCATGTCTTTTTTTCTTTACCCTTTCCCTCTTCCCACCTATTTTCCTGTCTATTTTAATATATTTCTACACCACACTCTTTCTGTGTTTATGTGAATGTGAACTCTCCTTTGGTTCAGATGAAAATGAAGTTCATGTGATGCTAGTTCTCTTTATCCATTTCTCCATGTTTTAATACTCTATCTCATGCAAACCTATTCTGTGAGATAGTCAGAGACCTCTCCTTCTTTCTCTATTTGTATTGTATTTCTCTTTCCTTCCTATTTTCTTCTTTGAACACTATAAAATCAAAATAAAAACATTCACAGATCCTCTGTCTTATTTAACTTTATGTCCCTTGAAGACATTTAGAGTTATGAGAGAAACAACAGTACTTTGTTTTCCCCGTTAGAATGTAAACATTTCATTATTATATAGTCCCTTCCAATTTATCATATGTATTTATCTTTCTTTGTTTCAATCGTTTCTTGTGTTTTTACTTCAAATTTTATATTTAGTTCTGGGCTTTTAATTAAGATTGCTTAGAAGTCCTCTATTTCATTAATGGTTCATACCCGCCCCCCCCAGACTCAGTTTTGCCATTCAACTTGTGTAAGTCTCAGTTCCCTCATCTATAAAATGAAGATAATAATAGCACCTATGAGGATCAAGTAAGACAAACATATGTAAAGTGCTTTGCAAACTTTAAAGTACCATATAAAATCTAGCTTTTACTAGTAGTGTAATCCAGTACTCCTAGATAAGTTCAATTCATTTCAACAACTTGAGAAAAAGAGAGTTGAAGGACCAAATACTTGCCAGGCATAGGTGAAGTGCTGTAGACAGTGAGTTCCTTGAGAATAGGGACTATTTTATTTTGCACTTCTTTGTATCCCCAGTACTTAACACAGTGCCTTGCATATGATAGGTGCTTAATAAATGCTTACCATCTGACTGGAGGAAATTAAATCATAATCCCTGCCACTAAGGAGTTTATAATGGAAATGATGTCCAGTCAGGGTTTTTTCTCCTGCTTTGTTTGATGAGAGACATTGTTCCAGGTGGCAAGATTTCTGGAGTTACATGATATTATATAATCTAACAGTAAGGACCAAGGGTAAGGGGAAAATCAGTTGCTAGAATTGTGAGTCATACCCACTGGTCACCAGAAAAGTTTGCCTGAAATCATAGGTAGTAAGACCACCCTTCTATGTGAAGATAGCCCCTCACAAAGGGAGCTGTTATTATTAAGACTTAAAGTTAGATGTATTGCTTACCTTTTTACTAAATTAGAAACTTATGTCTGTCCAGAGGATAGAAAAACAAACTAAAGACACTTAATATTTGTAGTTCAATTTGAGGTGAGCATCCCACTTCCACTTGTTGAAGCCCTTTAGCTGTGAATTAGTAAAAGTGGATTGCTGCTGCTGACTCCACCCTGGTGCTCTTCCTCCACACCCATGACTTCCACCCACTCCCACCCTCACCTCCCATTTATGATTTCTATCTTGTCACACTTTAATCTTGGCCCCTTTGCCTTTTAGGCAAAATTATGTGCCTGCCTAACCTGTCCTTTAAGCCTGGACTAGTGAGTTTATCTTATGAGGGTAATTAAGATATCTTTTTATACCCTTTCATGAATTTAAAAGAATCTATGTAATTGAACCTGGGGCAGCTAGATGGTGCAATGGATAGAATGTTGGGCCATCTTTGTGAGTTCAAATCTGACCTCAGACACTAGCTGTGTGATCCAGGGGAAGTCACTTAACCCTATTTGCCTTGGTTTCCTCATCTGTAAAATGAGCTGGAGAAGGAAATGGCAAAATACTGCAGTCTCTGTCAAAAAAACAAAACAAAACAAAAACTAATGGGTTCACAAAGAGTTGAATACAACTGAAAACTGAACAACAAATGTATCTGAACTAAACCTACACTTGCAAAAGATAACAAATTGCATTTTTTAAAAGAAGAAAAAGAAATTCTTTTTACATTTAGGATTTGGGTTTCCCCTCACCCTAATCTGAACTTTTGGGTGTTATTTTCATTTCCTTTTCTTCTTTTTTTTTTTTTTTTAGGCAATTGGAGTTAAGTGACTTACCCAGCTAGTAAGTGTCAAGTGTTTGGTCTGAACCAACCATCCATATAACTGTGATATGAACTCAGGTCCTCCTGACTTCAGGGCTGGGCTACTACACCACCTAGCTGTCCCTATTTCCTTTTCTTCTAAAGAACAAAAAGACCAGTCACCCTATTGCTGATGTGTATTGGACAAGATTCAAAGGAAACAGAAACATATAGGTTAAATTCCATTTGAAGATATACAATGAAAATACTTTGCATTTTTATAGCAATTTATAATTTCCCAGTCTTTCACATTCATTATCCTATGAAGAGAAGGCCTGGCATAATGGATGATAAAATGCTAGATGCGAAGTCAGGAAGATCCTGTTTTAAACCCTTGTTCTTCTGCGTGACTCTGCAAGTCACTGAGCTTCCAAGTCTCAGTTTCCTCATCTGTAAAGTAGGCATCATAATACTTCCAGTATTGGTTGGTGTGATGATCAAATGAGACAATGTATGTTGAGTGCTTTACAAACTTTAAAGCACTGTTTGTTTTTTTTTCTTTCAGCCAAAGACAAGGTTTATTAGAACATCCGTCATATTGGGCAGACTCTTAAGGAGTCTGAACATGGGTAAGCAGTGGTTAGATTACAAGAATCTGAGCAGTGGCTAGATTTTAAGAATCAGAGCCATGGCTAAAATTTAAGAATCTAAGCATCTTAATGGAGACAAGGTGGACATTGCATACAGAAAGCCTATGGGAGGGATCCAGGAGTGGCCAAGTAGTCTATGAAGTAATATCTAGGAGTGGCCAAGTAGTCTATGAGGTAATAGAATTCCAGGGAAATGGAGCCTAAATGGGACCAAAGGTGAGAAGTGGCCTGGGGCCATAGGGAGGCAAGACAATGGAGAGCCAGGCTAGGTCATGGGGGATTGGGTGTAGCCACAATGAAAGACTAGTTGATGGGATTATAGCCTCAGGGGAATGCCAGAGATTTGGCCATGTGGGAAAATCCAGGGATTTCCTTTCTGGGGCCCAGATCCCAACCCTATCATTCCCCCCTTAATCAAATGTGACCCAAATTCTTTTGGAGTAAGGGGCAAAGATCTCGGTTTCTGAAACTGCTTCCTGCTGGCAAGGGGCATAGAGCTCTCCCTGCCTCAAAGGGGTCCCAAAGAGGAGGTTGACTGAAACCGAGCACAGGATGCATCCAGGGAACAATGTGGGGACATTGGCTGGTACTTGCTGTTTGCTACCAACTGTAGGTGAATGGCCCATAGTCTTCCAGTCTTGGCTGGAGAAGAACTGGGGGTTAGGCAGTTTCCCTGTATGGACCACCAAAATGATGTGGTTTAGGGGCTCAGGAGTGCTGGGACCCCAAAATCACAACATGCAGGTCCTGCCTGAAAGAATTCGACCCAAGCCTTCTTTTAGCCAAAGACAAGGTTTATTAGAACATCCGTCATATTGGGTAGACTCTTAAGGAGTCTGAACATGGGTAAGCAGTGGTTAGATTATAAGAATCTGAGCAGTCATTAGATTGTAAGAATCTGAGCAGTGGCTAGATTTTAAGAATCAGAGCCATGGTTAGATTTTAAGAATCTAAGCCTAAAGCTCTATTTGAATGACAGTTATTATTAGTATCCCATTTGATGGGACAGCTAGGTGGCACAGTGGATAGAGCACTGGCCCTGGAGTCAGGAGGACCTGAGTTCAAATCCAGCCTCAGACACTTGACACTTACTAGCTGCGTGACCCTGGGCAAGTCACTTAACCCCATTGCCTAGCCAAAAAAACCCCCAAAAACAAAAAAAACCCTATCACATTTGATCCTCATAGCTATCCTCTGACATAGGAAAAGACTTTTGCAAAAGTGGCCCTCATCAGAGCTGAAATAACTGGCACAGTTAATTATCCAATAGTGTACCTTACCTTACCGATGGAGAGATTTGGAAAATGTTTGATCACTGCCTTTAGCTGTTTTTGTCCAAGTTTTTCTAGAATGTCATGTTCAATAGATTTCACAAGGGTCACCTTTCCTTAAATAAAAAAAAAAGTTTTAAACTGTTTCAAATGATTATGATATAGTGAATACTTAGATCTGAGTGAAAATAGTTATCATCTCCTTTGCCACCTTTGTTAAAGTGTGTTTTCAATTTCAAATACATGTATAATTTAAAAAAAAAATCTTGTTCTAAGCATGAGCAGTAGGAGCTCAGATAGTTTACAGTTATGCAAATCATTTCTCCTGCCTCTATAATTATATGATGGCCTGGTTTCCTGGTGTATTATATACTTAATGTGGGTTTCTGAAAAAATGCTCTAATTGTATAATTACAAGTTTATCAAGTAGAAAATATAGGTCTGAGAACATTATCATTATGTCATTAGTCTCCACAAAAGCTCTGAAGAAGTCATTATGAGGCAAATAGCAGTTTTCTGTGGTGTTTAAATTCACAAAGATCCCAAAAATCAGAAGAGAAGAGAATAAACCCAAAGGTGAAGTATGTATAAAGCAGCAAGGCCAATAAATGCAATGTTGGAGGAATATGAAAATTCCACCCAGACCTAAAGAAAGTCAGTCAACTAATCAAATGTAAAAACTTTGTGACTGATTGACTAAAGATAACTGGTTAGTGATGGAAGAGAAATGAAATGAAACACTGTCTCACCTGTTCAGTAATCTTTTAATTGTGTTTTTGTGCTAATTGGTTTGGAGTTAGAGATTTTTGGTTCACATCCTACCTCTGACACCATCTATGTGATCATGGACCTCAGTTTCCTACTACGCAAAGTGATGGACTTGAATTAGATGGTTTATCAGGTCCTTCCTAGTTCTAGATCAATAGTCTTAAGTAGCTAATGATCCCATGGGGGAGAAGGAAGAAACATTATTGTAGCAGATAGATAGTTGCATTGTTTTCTCCTAGTTGGAAATGGTAAGGAAATAACTGAAGACAACTCTAGTCTTAATGATTGATAAAGTTTTTACCAGGTTTAACTTCCAGTAAGCAGGAGGTGTAAAAGCCATTGGATATTCATAATATAATCCAGACTAAGAAAGGCTGATTATTCATTTATCCTCTCCTATTTTTTCCTATCCTCTCCACCTCTTTCTTTTCTTCCTTCCTTCCTTCCTTCCTTCCTTCCTTCCTTCCTTCCTTCCTTCCTTCCTTCCTTCCTTCCTTCCTTCCTTCCTTCCTTCCTTCCTTCCTTCCTTCCATCTGTCTGTCCTTTCTTTCCTTCTTTCATCCTCTCAGGCTGGAAATGCAGTGGCCTAATTCCATTCCTGCCTCTACAACCTCCAGCTCACCATATTAATGCTGAACTTAGTCTAGGCACTCAATTGTCATAGCCTATTGCTGCTTAGAATTCCTGAGCTCCAGAGATCTGCAAGCCTCAGCCTCCCATGTAGGTGAAGTTATAGGCATGTACCACCATAACCAGCTTTGTTATTAATTTTTTATGAAGTTCAGGGAAGTCAAAAGTAAGACTGATCCCTCACTGAAAAGGCAGGTATCGTAGACCACAGATTGAGGATAGAGGTAAGAAGTAAAGCCAGGAAATTAGATTTATAGATAATTGTGAAAGGATGAAGTTGTTTCTGTACTATGGTCCCAGGACTAAGTGCTTCTGTAATTTATGTTAGAGAGATAGATCTAGGTCAATGGCTTTCATATTACGTTTGTAATTAAGCAAAGCTAATTAGAGAAATAAATTTTAAAAGCAACAGAAAAAAGACTGGTTCAAATGAAACTAAATTTAGTCCAAGAAAAAGAGACCTTCACTCATTCCTTGAGTCACAAATATTCAAATCCTTCAGGAGAAAAAAGGATTGACCAGCTATTTTCTCCCCAACACTTAAAAAAAATTTCTTTCCATCTCTTCATATTCCCCTTATATTTTTTCAGTGTCTCAGACCATATTACATTTTCATAACAGTATAAGCAGTTTTGACTCCCTTAAAGAGTGTCCTTTGGAAAAATAGTCCATTTAAGCACATTTAGGTATTTATATATAGAACATTGTTTTGCCTTAACCTAAGTAAATCAGGAACTGAAACTAATGTTGTTAAGAGTGTGGTGGGATTTTTGTTTTTATGATTACCACAATTGTTGAACAGATATGCAGGTGGATAGACAACCTATAGAGTTCATCCATTAGTGTGACTATCTTGGGCAGGCACTGTAAGTGGACAAGGAGTTGTGAGAATTGAATAGGAGGGCAAGAGGCTGTATTGCCTCTGAGAGACTGTAAAGTTCTTTTAATGATGCCAAGTTTCTCTCAGAAACAATGCCCGTTCTTCTGGATTACTATATTCTTCCAATATCATGGTTATGACTGTGAATTATGGAACACTATCATCTCTGAAGGACTGAAGTTGGAGATCACCAAGAGATCAATGGAGAGGTACATGCTGGACATGGGAAAACCAGAAATGAGGAATTTCTCAGGAGAAGTAGTCTTAAAGAAATGAATGGCAGAAAAGGAAGATAGCCCTGTCATAAAGTGGGGAAAAAAAGGATAACTCATGGATAATCTGCATACTTCATTGATCTCTTTACATGTCAGGAGAACTTAGGGAAGGCCTCTGGCATGTTGGATCTATCTCTGACCATGAAGTTATGGAGAGAAATAAATGAGAATCTCACAAGATAGGTAGACATGGATGGTTGTGATATTCATTGATAGAGGAATACCCACATCTGAAAGATCACAGATCCCTGGAATTTTGTGCATATCAAAGTATGACCACGTAAGAGAGGCAACCTAATGAAATCAGTTAGAGGATGACCTCTAGATTGCCATCCAGATACTGGCAAAATTAATCATTAAAATCACATACAGAGGTAATGACAACTTATATTTTTCCCATTTTAAAGATGAGAAAATTGAGATTCAGAGAGTTTAAGCAACTCATTCATGGTTACACACGTAGTATTAGAAGCAGGATTTACACCCAGGTTTTCCTGACTTTAACTCTAGCACTTATGCTAGTAACCTCACAAGTAGGTAAGAAGTAGGCAAATGTTCCTGTTTCCTACTGAAAATATTTCCTACTGAAAAGGAAATCTCTTACTATTTGGCACTTTGGCCCTCCTTTTCCAGTCACTACAGATGTTGATGCCACTCTAGCCCTGTTTTTGACCTTAGACATCAATCAATCAATAAACATTTGTTATGTGCTTACTATGTATCAGGCACTATGGTAATCATTGGGAAAACGAAAAGAGCCAAGAGATGGTCCTTGCCTTCAAGGAACTTATAATCAACAACATTCTTGTTCTTGTTCTTGTTCTTGTTCTTGTTCTTGTTCTTTTTGTTCTTGTTCTTGTTC
>NW_020954557.1:33899427-33975498 GCF_900497805.2 Vombatus ursinus | reverse complement strand
TGCTCTTGTGCTTATTCTTCTTGTTCTTGTTCTTCTTGTTCTAGTTCTTCTTGTTCTTGTTTTTCTTGTTCTTATTCTTCTTATTCTTGTTCTTGTTCATCTTGTTCTTGTTCTTCTTGTTCTTGTTCTTCTTGTTCTTGCTCTTCTTCTTGTTCTTGTTCTTGTTTTTGTTCTTCTTGTTCTTGTTCTTCTTATTCTTATTCTTGTTCTTCTTGTTCTTGCTCTTGCTCTTGTTCTTCTTGTTCTTGTTCTTCTTGTTCTTGTTTTTCTTGTACTTGTTCTTGTTCTTCTTGTCCTTGTTCTTATTCTTGTTCCTCTTGTTCTTGTTCTTCTTGTTCTTGCTTTTCTTTTTGTTCTTTTTGTTCTTGTTTTTATTTTTCTTGTTCTTGTTCTTCTTCTTCCTCCACCATGATGAGTGAAGAGAGGAGACCAAAGTGGGCATTTGGTGTTAAAACTGCACAATATACACCCAGTCACACCTAATGCTCCCTTAAAGCTCCCTTCTCTCATAATTTTACTTTCCTCTTTTAGAAAGGCTATCTTCCATTTATTTATTTTTTTCTTATCATTACATTTTATTTTCTTCCTCAATTACATGTTAAAACAATTTGTTAAACTTTTTTTTTACTTTTGAGTTCCAAATTCTATCCATCCCTCCCTCTTTCCCCTCCCTTCTCGCTGAGATATAAGCAATTCATTATAGGTTATACATGTACAATCATTTAAGACATTTCCATATTAGTAATTTTATACAAGAAGACTTGAACCAAAATAAAAGAATGAAAGAAAGAAAATAAAAACAGCATGTTAAATGATCATAATGATCTAGTATATGATAAACCCAAAGATTTAAACTTTTGCAACAAAAACTCATTATTTGACAAAAACTGCTGGGAAAACAGGAAAATGGTGTGGCAGAAACCAGGTATAGATGAGCATCTCATACCTTATACCAAGATAAAGTCAAAATGGGTACATTATTTACACATAAAGGATGATACCATAAACAAATTAGGACAGCATGGAATAGTTTCTCTGTCAGATCTATGGATCAAGGAAGAATTTATATGACCAAACAAGATATAGAGAGTGTGTGTTTTTTTCTCCATTCTAGTCCTTCTTTCTTTCCCAATATTATCCCTTTTGTTAAGCTGAGCAAATATTTACCATTGAGCCAAGTGGAAAAATAAATGAAAGAAACAATAAATGTTCAAACCACCTTCCCATTCTCTACTTCTTTGGAATAAGGCTATATTGGAGGTAACATGTTCTAATGCAAAGAGCCCAGGTCTAAGAGTCAGAAAACATGGGTTCTAGTTCCAAGTCTGTCACTTATATGCTATGTGCCTCTGGGTACATCATTTAACCTCTTGGAGTCTCAGTCTCCTCATCTGTAAATTGGGGATGATAATATGGACTTTGCCTACCTCATAGATTGTTGTAAAAATTAATGGGAAAAGCGCTATAGAAACCCTTTAGAAATATAACATACTGTTCCAATATAAGGCATTATATCCTTTGCTCATTGATACTGAAAGAGAACGCCACTCTTCTTTTTAGGAATCATCCTCATCCTCATCCTTGTAAACAAACATTGATTTTTGATAAAGTATAAAGTACATGTAAAAATAGATTTGTGGTTGAGATGGTGGCAGAATAAAACTCAAGAGGTTAGCGATTTGCTTGGTATTTGAACAGAACATCTTCCTGCTCAGAGAGACAGCCTGTGGCAATGAACAGAGAGTTGGACTCAAAACTAATAGGGTTAGAGTTATAGCCAACTACTACATGGTTAGTAAAAGTCTGTGAAATTGAATTACCAAATGAATTCCATATAGAGATGACAAGTAGGTAGATAGGGACTTGACCTATGATTTCATCAGCAATGGAACTCCCAGATGAGGGAATTCCCCTTTACTAATGCAGTTTAGTATCTTTTCTAAAATTCAGTCTTAGAGCTATTAAGAGTAATGACAGGTTAGGTGATTTGCCGAAGGTCACCCTACTTCTAGGAGTTAGAGGCAAGACTTTTATTAACCATCTATTATGTGCAATGCTACAAATAAAAATAGGATATAGATCCTGCTCTCACTTGCTGGTTGGTGGCCTTTATTAGATGCTCTCTCATATAAAGTAAAATATTTTTGTTCTCTCACTTCTTTTCCAAATATAATAGAGATACAGCCTACATGATTGGTTTCAGTATGATGGCTACACACTGAAAACGTCATAAAACCTTCTTTCTCTTTCCTCCAGAACACAAAAGCAGACATCACTTTGCTCAGCTATACTAAAAGCATTATTTTTCTTTCCTCTGCTACCTTACTACTCTGTGGCTAATTGGAGGAGGTGACAGGTGGCCATGTTGTTACAAAAATTATTTTAAAAAATTTATTAATTGCCAAATCCAATGGTCTTTTCTCAATCCATATCCTTCCTGACCTCTCTGAAGAATTTGACTCTAATGTTGTACATAGTATCAACAATGTTGTGCCATGATCACCTGTGAATTAGCTCTTCTCAGCAATACAATGATCCAAGACAATTCCAAAGGACTCATGATGGAAAACGTTATCCATATCAGAATGCAGATCAAAGCATACTATTTTCACTTTATTTTTGTCCATGTTTTTTCCCTTTTGGTCTGTTTCTTTTTTCCTAACATGACTAACATGGAAATATGTTTTATATGATTGTACATATATTATCTATTTAAAATTCTTATCTTTTTAGGGAGTGGTCTGGGGAGTGAGGGATGGAGAAAATTTGGAACTCAAAATTTAAAAAAAATTAGTGTTAAAAATTGTCTTTACATGTAATTGGAAAAAATAAATACTGTTAAAAATGAATTTGATTCTATTTGAGTCAGTCTTTTCCTCCCATATACTCTCTCTTCCCTGGGTTTTTATGTTTTATTGCTCTCTCTTAGTTCTTTTTCTGCCTGCCTGTTTGCCTCCTCAATCTCATGTCCTGGCTCTTCATCCATGTCACTCATACTAACTGAGGGTATTCTTCAAGGCTCTGCCCTGGATCCTCTTTTCTTTTCTCTTCATATCTTCTCTTTAGGTGATCTCATCAGTTCCCTCCAGTTCAATGATCATATCTATGTTAATGATTCCTAGATCTATATATCTAATCCTCATTTCTCTCTTGAGCACCAATCATGTATCACCATCTGCTTATTGAACATTTTATTTGTATATTTTTTTCAACATCTCGTACTCATTATGTCCAAAATGGAACTTTTTTTTTTTGCCTGTCTGCTGAACTTCCCTGCTGTCATCCAGGGCACTGCCATTCTTCCAAACACCTGGACCCATAACCTTAGTTTCATCACTCACACACTCCATATGCACAGTCAGTTGGAAAATCTTATTGTTTCTTTCACCATAACATGTCAAAGGGATCTCCTTTTCTCTACTCCCACAGCCACCACCAGAATTCAGTTCCTCATCACCTCTTGACTGGACTACAAAAATAATTTTCTAATTGGTCTCCCTGTCTCAAGTCTCTTCCTACTCTAATCCATCCTCATCTTCCACTCAGCTGCTGAAGTGATTTTCTTAAAGCACATGTCTAATTCTATCACTCTCCCTACTCAATAAATTCTAGTGGCTGCCTATTATCTCCAGGATAAAATACAAAATCCTTTGTTTGGCATTTAAAGCTCCTTACTACCTTGCTGCTTTCTATTTTTCTATCATCTTACATGTTATTTATTCCTCTGCACGCACTCAATAATCCAGCTCTACTGGCCCCCTTACCTTTCTACACACACACACACACACACACACACACACACACACACACACACACACTTCCATTTTGTGTCTTTGCACTGGCTTTTCCGCATTTATCTCCTCTTATCTGAATCTAAGAATCCCTTAAAGACTCAGCTCTAATATTACCTTCTTCAGGATGCCTTTCCCAGTCTTCCCAGTGGTACCTCCTAGTGGTACCCTTTAAGACACCATTCAATGGTAACCCTCTAAGGTGACCATCTACCTACTCTGCATATATTTTGTATGTACCAATGTATTTACATATTATCTCATTAGAAAATAAGCTCTTTGAGGACAGGAACTGTTTGCTTTTTTGTATTTGTATCCTTAGAACCTAGCATGGTGCCTGTCATATAATAAACACTTAATATATTCTTGTTGATTGATTGTTTTTAAAAATAGAGGGTATTGCTAGGTTTCAAGAATAACTGAAATTTAAAGCTATCATGGAGTACTTTTCAAGAATGTTAAACACACTTGTAAGAGATATTTCCAGGGTGACACTGATTTTTAATTTACTGAGTAAAATGAATATAGATGCCTATTAAAAATAGCTTTAGTTCAGGACCTAAATTATGCTATTTAAATTAATGAATAAATGAAAAATTATTTATTAAGCGCTTACTATATGCAATGAGGTGATGCAGTGGATAGAGTGCTGGTCCTAGAGTCAGGAAGACTCATCTTCCTGAGTTCAAATTTGGCTTCATCTACTTCCTAGTTGTGTGACCCTGGGCAGTCACTTAACCCTATTTGCCTCAGTTTCCTCATCTGTAAAATGGAGCTGGAGAAGGAAATGAGAAACCATTAGTTTGCAAAGAAAACCCCAAATAGGGTCACGAAGAGTTGGAAATAACTGATAAACAACTGAACAATAACTACTATACACCAGCCACATGAAGCATCAGAAATATAAATATAAAAAGTCAGACAGTCCCTGCTCTCAAGAAGCTTACAGTTTAATAGAGGAAAACAACATAGGCTGGAAGTTGTGGTTGGAGTATAAGAGTATGAAATAAAGAAGGTTGGGGAACAGCATAGCAAATTTCTGTTGGAGATATATATGCAAAGGTTGTGAGATTTATAGTTGCTTAAAAGATAAATTGGGAGCATCTTTTTGTTTGCCTCAAGTCAGAAAGGTTAGTTTTGGCATCTAGGTGGCACAATGGATAGTTCTAGACCTGGAATCAGAGGACCTGGATTTAAATCCAGCCTCAGATGTTTCCTAGCTCTGTGACCTTGGGCAAGTCATTTAACCTCTGTTTGCCTCAGTTTTATCAACTACAAAATGCAAAAAATCCTACCTCCCAGGATGGCTGTGAGGATCAAATGAGAGAATATTTGTAAAGCACTTAGCACAGTGCCTGACACATTGTAGGTGCTATAGAAATGCTAGTTGTTATCAACATCATCATCATCATCATCATCATCATCAGAAGTCTTAGAAGTTGTTCCTTTCCAATTCTATCACAAGCCCACATTAATAGAAGTTAAGGGAAGAAAAGACAGGAGACATATGAGAATGTGAGAAAATGTACTTGGGTGAATATGAGGATAAGAAGAGGAACAAGGTGGTAGGGAATCAGAAAACAAGAGAAGTTGACAGCCAGGTGACAAAGTGGGTAAAGGGCTGGACTTGGATTCAGGAAGACTTAAATTCAAATTTGATCCCAGACACTTGTTACCTTAGACAAATAACTTAACTGCTGTCTTCCTCAGTTCTCTGATATGTAAAATGGAGAGAATAATAGCACCTACCTCACAGGGTTGTTGTAAGAGTCATTGAGATAATATTTGTAAAGTGCTTTTCAAACCATAAAGCACTATATAAATACTAGCTATGAAAGGGCAGCTAGGTGACACAGTAGATAGGGCACTGGGCCTGGTATCAGAAAGACCTGAATTCAAATCCAGCCTTAGATACTTACTAGCTATGTGACCCCGGGCAAGTCACTCACCCCTGTTTGCCTTAGTTCCTCCTTTGTAAAATGAACTAAAGAGGGAAATGGCAGACCACTCCCAGTATCTTTGCCAAGAAAACCACAAATAGGATCATGAAGAGTCAAACACTAATTGAAAAGACTGAACAACAAAAATCGTTAGGAAAAAATTCTTTAGCATAAGAATAAATTGGAAGGAGTGGTTTAAGAACCAGAGCCAATGTCAGTAATTAGATGAATTAGCAGAAAGCTGTGTGCTCTAAGATCAGGTTGAGGCTTTGTGGAATCCATGGCTTCTTTAGTGTGAAACATTTCCTCCACTAATGCAGATCTCAATCCTTCTACGTAATTCATGTCTATCTCTACCCCTCTGTTGGAGGATTTCTGTGTGGAACCCTTTCGGTGTGTTTTGATATAATATCTGTGGCTGTATCACTGTACTATTATCAAGCCTTTCTTTCTGATGTCTCTCACACTGGTTATGTGACCAACTTCCCTCTTTTGTGTTGATGCCTCAACTTTGAAGGGTTTTAAGTTCTATTAAGAATAAACACCATATTGTAATTAAATTTGTGATAAAAAATCTCCTATGATCCCATTCTTTGTGGAATTTTTCACTGATGACTTCCTTTTTTTTTGCTCTTTTTTTTGCACTTAATAGTATTTTTTCCAATTACATGTAAAAATAGTTTTGAACATTCATTTTTATAATATTTTGAGTCTCAAGTTTTTCTCAATCCCTCTTTTCTTCCCCCCAACCCAAGATAGCAAGCAATCTGATATAGGTTACACATGTCCAATCATGTTAAACATAGTTCCACATTAGTCATATTATGAAAGAATCAGAACAAAAGGGAAAAACCATGAGAAAGAAAAAACAAAATACACAAAAAAATGAAAATAGTATACTTTGATCTGCATTCAGACTCCCATAGTTGTTTCATTTTCCATCACAAATCTTTTGAAATTGTCTTGGATCATTGTATTGCTGAGAGGCGCAAAGTCCATCATAGTTGATTATCACACAATGTTGCTGTTACTGGTTCTGCTCAATTCACTCAGCATCAGTTTGTATAAGTCCAGGTTTTTCTGAAATCTGCCTGTTCAACATTTTCTTATAGAATGATAGTATTCCATTACATTCATATACCACAGCTTGCTCAGCCATTCCCCAATTGATGGGCACCCTCTCAATTTCCAATTCTTTACCACCACAAAAAGAGCTGCTATAAATATTTTTGTATATGTGGGTCAATGATGACTTTCAAAAAAATAATGGAAAGTTTAAAAATATCTCAGCATTTTTTTAACTTGTGGTAATTTGGTTCTTCCCACAAGACAACGCTGATGAAAGATAATATCAGTGGGAAAGAAAAAAATTCGACTTTCCTCAACATCTGGGTCCCAGGGAAGTATAAGATACACTCTCTTAGAGACAATTTGTGAAGATGAAACAGGGCTGTGGTAATTGATTCCATCACTATGTAATGATTTTTCAGAGCAATAACATTTCTGGTTTGGGTCACCTACTTCAGTGTCACTGAATGTTAACACACTTGTCTGCATTCCTTCTTAGGGTATTTTTTGATGAAGGATACTTTATTTTCCTTTCCTCACACCTGGCATTTGCACCTCTAGTGGCTGTGTGGAAGACACAGTTAGGAGCGATGAGCACTGGAAAGATGAAGGTGGAAGAATTTAAGATAACTTGAGAATTGATTTTCTTCTGTGAATGAAGATTAGCACTCCAGCCCTCAGGCATATGCCATTTACAGAAAATTGAGCATTATCCACAATTTTGTATTATTTTAATAAAAGTTTCTATAAAAGCTTATTATGTTTGTTGCTGATTTGAACAACAAACCTGACAAGAAAGATTTGTCTACTCGTCTATATCTGTTGTTGCAGAATTGACCCTAGAGTCTGATTCTGTCCTTCAATTCTCAGTTATCTCATTGGCTAATAATCAATTGATCTCAAAATAGTCTGTCATGAAATAATGGGAGATTTCTGATCCCAAGTTTAATTGCAATAGGGTATTTACTTTAGATGTCACTCCAAGTCTTTGTGGTTGGGATGAGTAGTTCATTCATTCTCTTTGGATCACATGTTCTCCTAGATCCACATTCACACAAAAATGACTGTAAAGTCGCCCTCAGAAGACTTCATTGGTATGACTTTTCTGCGTTGCACACCATGTAGTTTATGGTTCTTTAGAATCCAGTGATACTTGGGACTGGGAACTCTGGGGCTGGCGAGGTGGAGAAAGGGAGGAGAAGAGTAGGGACTGATCTGTGGCTGGCTTGTTTCTGGTGGCACAGTCCTGCTCCCTGTCCCTTTATTCTTGGATTTCTCTGACATAGCTCTTTCCCAGACACATCAGGAAGATTGCTTGTATCCAAAAAGGGTGACCAGAGTTTGACCTACTGCTCTCGTTCCCAAACCCATGAGAATGTTATTTTTTCCTTCATTCACTGTATGGGGGTGGAGAGGAAATTCACTAGCCTGGCTCATTTGCAGTCCTTTTACTAAGAGAAACCAGACAACAGAGGGCCTAGGATTACAGAGAAAAGAAATGAGAAGGATGTCATGAAAATGACTTGGTTCTAGCAGGGGAGAAATGAGGCCTGAGGTGTCAGTTGATGTGGATATTGAGGGGGAGGGTTTGTAAAAGAAAATAGGAGCCCAAGGAGAAAGGTCATGTGATCCATCAGAGAAGCCACTGGCCCTATCCATCCCTGGGAACCCCAGGGGCATGATTCCAAAAGAGCTGCCCAGACCTCCTGGGATTTCTAAGCTCACTTGCTATTTATGTGTTACTTTTTAAAAAAAGCAACTTGATGTGAGGAATATAATTTGTGTTTCTTTCAAAATTTTGTAACTGAAATAAACATCTAACTTGATTTTATTTCCAAGTTAAGGACAGAAGGAAATCCTTTTGTTAACTAGCAGATCCTCCAAAATAAAGTCTATACTCTTCCACCTGGCATAGAAAGTCCTCCATAATATTTTACTAAACCATGTTTCCAGGCTGACTTTCTATTCTCACATCTTCCCCCTACTCCGAGGTGGGGTGGTAGGGTGGTGGTGGTGGTGCTAGATACAGCTCCACAGGCTTCTGAGCTGATTGTAAAATTTTCAGTGTGAACATTTACATCTTGGAAATCATCAAATACTATTAATCAGGGCTTGATTTATTGTTTTGATGATTGTCAAGAATTAAGAAAGTGATAGAGAAAATATTAATTATGCAGATTAAACTTAAAAGTGTATCATGAACACTAATTTTTTTTTGGAGAGCTAGTTGTTAAACATATACTAACACACCCTGCCCCCACCCTGCTTAGTCTTTATGTACCATGCAAATTGGATCTTTTTGTACCATGCAAATTGGATTATTCATTCTTTACTAATCAGAATATATAAATTCAGAAATCTAGGGTAACTCATTCAGATAATGAAAACCATATTTAAATTTAAAAATTATTTTACATTGAAATTTTGAATTTATAGTTAAATTTCAATTCAAAATCAGCCTTCAGTAATCTTTATTTCTTTGGGCAAATAAGCTCTGGTTAAAGGAAAATCAGGAATAATAGAAAATAGAATTTTAGATTTGGAATAATTCATATAATCTTTTAAAAAGTCATAGTAATAATAGCTAGCATTTATATAGAGCTTTAAGGTTTAGAAAGCACTTTACAAACATCTCATTTTATTCTCACAACAACCCTGGAAGATGGGTACTATTATTATTCTCATTTTGCAGTTGAAGAAACTGAGGCAGACAGAAATTAAGCGACTTGTCCAGGGTCACACAGCTAGCAAGTCTGAGGCCAGATTTGAATTCAGGCCTTCCTGACCCCTGGTCCAGTGATCTATCTACTTCATCTGTAATTTTTTTTTTTAACCAGTGCTCTTATCTATGGCATCTGTAAATTTTTCTCAACCTATGTTCCTATACTAGCAGCCATTAAACATAAAAACAGAAAAGTTAAAAAAATATTGAAGTACCATGAAATCAGAGGAATTTTTCATGTGTAGGAAATATGTTTTAAGATAAGCAAGGATTTCTCTGCATTAAGAATTATAAATATTAAGGCCTTTTGGGAACTGGTGCTGGGAAATATTTTGCATTTTTATAGTATTTTATTATTTTATAAAATATCATTTTATAATTACTTTAATCAAATTATTATTTTATAAAATATTTGGGGAAAGAAATGCACAACAAAATTCCCAAATTTGTAGATGATATAATTATATTCTCTTTTGAATTCCTGGGAACCAGTATAAATTGGGGAAAGATATTATCAGATCTTTGAATAGACAATGACAGACAAGTATCAATATCAGAGTATATTTAGGGGGAAATGATCCAAATATTTTTGACGTTTATAAGGAGAAGGACTTATCCTGGATGATTCCTGCAAGTCCAGTGCCTTGCTGTGGTTAAAGAAAAAAGCTGTCAAAATGTCTGGGATAATCAGAAAATGTATCTGAAATTTAAGTAAATTCAATTTAACGGAAATTTATTGAGCACCTATTATGTACAAGGACAGCTAAGTGGTGCAATGGATAGCCTGGAGTCAGGAAGAATTAGCTTCATGAGTTCAAATATGGCTTCAGGCATTTACTAGTTGTGTGTCTCTGGGTAAGTCACTTAGTCCAATTTGCCTCAGTTTCCTCATCTGTAAAATGAGCTGGAGAAGGAAATGGCAAACCATTCCAGTGTCTTT
The DNA here is from genome assembly GCF_900497805.2 of Vombatus ursinus. NCBI lineage: Eukaryota > Metazoa > Chordata > Mammalia > Diprotodontia > Vombatidae > Vombatus > Vombatus ursinus. The sequence continues at coordinate 33,965,037 of NW_020954557.1, read as the reverse complement.
GCCAAGAAAACCCCAAATGGAGTCATAAAGAGTCTGACATGACTGAAAAACAACTGAACTATTATGTGTAAGGCATTGTGGTAGGCACTATTGGAAAGGTTAAAAAGAACAAAACCATAGCCTTTGCTTGAAGGAGTTTATAAACTATTGGGAAGAATAAAAGAAGATACAGAAATAACAAGGGTTCAAACTTACATGTGATAAAGGAGAAGTTGGTTGTTGTTTGTCCTTTTTTCTGGAAGAGGATCAATGACATCATCAGCAGGGTGATTTCTTGACTTGCAAGTGAATTGGATTTAAGTGAGGCAGGGCTGTGCAAAGTCACCGGACTCCTTCTCTCTTCCAGGGTCATTGGAGTCCAGTGGCAACACATAGGTCAGGATGACTGGCGATCTTGGGAAGTACAAAGTGCTGAGAGGAAGCAACTCCATATGATTGAGGGGATTAAGGGAGGCTTCCTGAAGGTGACATTTGACTTGGTCCTTAAAGGAGGACTAGAATTTTGACAGGTGGAAAGAGAGTGAGAGATCTTAGGCTGAGGTAATAGCTTGAACAAAGGAAAGGGCCAGGCATATTTGGAGCAAAGGAGCTTGGATTACAACCAAGGATCAACTACCCAGCAAAATTGAGCATAATCTTTCAGGCGAGGAGATAGACATTCAATGAAATTACAGGCTTCCAGACTTTCCTGATGAAAAGACCAAAGCTCAATGGAAAATTTGATCTTCAAATATAGGACTCAAGAGAAGAATAAAAAGGTAAACAGGAAAGAAAAAAGCATGTTACTCAATAAGGGCAAACTATTTACATCCCTACGTGGGAAGATGATACTTGTAACTCTTGAAAACTGTATCTTTATTACAACATTTAGAAAGGACATACATAGACAGAGGGTGTAGGTATAAATTGACTTTGATGTGATGATAAAAAAAAACTAATTAAGGGGTGAAAAGGGTTTGTAATGGGAAAAGAAGAAAGGAGGAGGCAGAAAAGGGTAAATTATATCACATCAGGAGGCATAAAGTCATATTACAGTAGAGGGAAAGAAGAGAAGGAGATGAGCATTGTTTGAACCTTATTCTCATTGAATTTGGCTCAAAGAGGGAATAACATACTCAGATATAGAAATCTAACTTGCCCTATAGGCAGTAAGAGGGGAAAGGGGAAAGAAAAGGGAGGGGATGGTTAGAAGGGAGGGAAGAAGTAGTAAGGGAAAAGGGAAAGAAAAAGGAGGGGACATAAGGAAGGGAAGATTGAGGGAGGTGGTGGTCAAAAGCAAAACTCTAGTGAGGAAGGAAAGGGGGAAAAGAGAAATAAAAGCATGAATGGGGGTGGGGGAGAACAGAATGGAGAGAAAGACACAGATAGTAAATGTGAATGGGATGAACTCTCTCATATAATGGAAGCAAATAGCAGAATGGATTAAAAACCATAATCCTACAATTTGTTGTTTACAAGAAACACATTTGAAACAGAGGGATACATACAGATTAAAGGTAAAAGACTGGAGTAGAATATATTATGTTTCAGCTGAAGTAAAAAAAAAACAGACAAACCGGGGTAGCAATCCTGATCTCAGACAAAGCAAAAGCAAAAATAGATCTAATTAAAAGAGATAAGGAAGGAAACTACATTTTCCTAAAAGGCACCATGGACAATGAAGTAATATCATTACTAAACATATATACACCAAGTGGTATAGCATCCGCATTCTTAGAGGAGAAGTTATGGGAGTTACAGGAAGAAATAGACAGCAGAACTATACTAATGGGGGATCTCAACCTCCACCTCTCTGAACTAGATAAATCTAACCACAAAATAAACAAGGAAGAAATTAAGGAGGTAAATAGAATTTTAGAAAATTTAGATATGGTAGACCTCAGGAGAAAATTCACTGGGGAGAGAAAGGAATATACCTTTTTCTTATCAGTACATGGCACCTACATAAAAACTGACCATTTTCTAGTACATAAAAACCTCACAATCCAATTCAGAAAGGTAGAAATATTAAATGCATCCTTTTCAGATCATGATGCAATACATATAATAAAGGAGCATGCAAAGATAGACTAAAAATTAATTGGAAACTAAATCATCTAATCCTAATGAATTAGTGGGTCAAACAACAAATCATAGAAACAATAACTTCATTCAAGATAATGACAATAATGAGACAACATACCAAAACTTATGGGATGCAGTAAAAATGGTTCTTAGGGGAAGTTTTATATCTCTAAATGCTTACTTGAATACAATACCATGCCCTTTCACAAAAATGCCTCATTGTCACTATTAGAATTCTTGTGCCACATAGAATCTCAGACTGCATGGACCATGTATATGCATGACACAGAAGAACATTTTTCAGCTAGCTCTCTTCCTCAATTCTCCCATGCACAGGCAATCCAAAATTGGAAAGTGAAATAGTTAAGAACATAAATGAAATAGAAAAAAGGCAATGAGTATCATATTGATCACAAAAGTGGACACCAAGAAGCATCTGAAATATCTTAAAGGGCCACTTTCTTATCAGATTTTCTTGTTAGTGGATCAGAAATTTTCAGGTACACATAGTATAAAACAATCTTTCTGGTAGGGACCTAAAAGTAAAATATCATTATACTAGCTTATTTAAAAAAAAACAGCAAAGGAGATTCAAAAAGAAATTGCTCTTCAAATATTTATCAGTTCCTCTTCTGCTAGTGACACAGTCCTTCCAGATTAAGAGTTTAGCAAGGTCTTCCAATCCAGACATAATTTCTGTCTCTTGGGAATGAAATGCATTTTACCACCCCCATTGGCTAAGAGATCAGTCAACTGGAAAAGGGTGTTAAGAAACTTAATCTCTGTCCTGGCAGCTTAGTGTTGGCTCTCAGACGGTTAGCCAAATATAAAATGATCTGCTTATCATTGAATGTTATGCTACTGTGCTGAAATTTGCTTTCTTTCAAGGAGGGCCATATATTTAAAGATCTTACTCTCTTAATCCATATTGCTAAGTGAGGGTTTTTTTTAAATCATAGCTGTAAATATATACTTAATGCATTTTACACCCCATTTCACACATTTTGTTCACAATCACTTTGTCAAGATCACACCTCTTTGTAAGCTAGTGCTTGCATATCTTCTCATGCTCATTTTTAATTCTTATTTCTATACATTTTCACACCAACCAAGTTCATTCTGCTTCACACCCTCCCCCCTTTTTTTTACACCAGAAGCTAATGAGTCTTACTTCCTTTGTAGTCTCTATGTTTCTTTCTTTGCTCAGGTCCCCGTTAAAACAGCCTTTTCTGTCAAGGACCATACAGAAGAAAATACATATATTTGCTCTGAAATCCTTGGCATTTGTAATATTTTATTGCAACAGTAAAGGATTGTTTCTCCATCAAATCAAGGGTTCAGCTATTTTTTAAAATATCAAATCCATTATTTCACTCAACAAAATTTCTTAGAGTCACTGTTTTACTTAAAACCTTCTTATTCATGGATAGATATCTGTGGGGATTCTAGCAAAGACAATAAAAGCTATTTCTACTATTCAAGTTGTCCCAAAAGTCTTAGTGCAGTTTTAAGTTATTAAAACTTAGAAGGTTAAAGCTGGGGAAAGTCCTATTCTGATGCCTTTAAGCTACAAAAGCTTAAAAATGCACTAAGATTTTTGAGACAACTTGTATACACATATCTGTATCCTTATATTGCCATAGCACCCTTGTATAGGCATTCTTGCCCAACTCCTAGTTTTCCTTTGTAAGCGCACTTCAGTTTTTTGAAATGTTGTTCGTGAATAAGATTGTTTGGTAGATCACTCTCCATTCATTTGTTCCATTCTGTAGAGGAGATGTGTTTACTAAACAGGACAATAAAAAGCCAAATCAAATGTGTGCTCAAGAAATTGGCAAAATGAGGTTGTAAATCTTATGGCAGAAAACATTCCGTATTTGATAATGATAATATGATTTATTAAAGTGAAATTTTTACAACTTTAACAAAGGAACTTCAAACTATACATAGCATATTAAAATACTTAGATACTCCCATGAATCTATAATCTCCTTACACAGCCTATCTATTCCTTTTCGAACTATGTAATTCTTTCTCCTGTCCTTCCATAAAGCCTTGGGCAACTAGGAGATGCAGTGGATAGGCCTGAATTCAAATCCAGACTCAGACAATTACTAGCTGTGTCATACTGGACAAGTCATTTATCCTCTATTTGCCTCATTTTACTCAAATTCAAAGTGGGGAAAATAACAGCACCAGCCTCACAGGATTTCTGTGAGGATCAGATGAGATAATATTTTTAAGGTGCTTAGAGTAGTGCCAGGCACATAGTAGGCATTATGTAAATTCTTATTCCCTTCCCTTTCCTATAAATCTGCTGTAAAACATCAACTCATGGGAGATATTACTGTGATTGTTTGAAAATTTTGTAGATAATATTAAAATACTTTATCTTTCTGTTATCACTTGCTCTTATTATATGACTAGCTCATCTTGTAGTTACATATGTTCTTTATGATATTTTTATACCCCCTCTTTAAAATAATAATTTATTGATGCCTTTTGTTTTTGCATCACAGTCTTTTCTGAATATATCCATCCTTCCTTTCCCCCTAGAACTGAAGCCTCCCTTTGTATGTCCATGTAAAACATGCCTTATTCCTCCTACTAGATTATAAACTCTTTTGGCAAGAACACAGTTGTACTGTTCTTGTAACCCCAACTGCACCTAGCACAATGACAAAAAAAAAATCTATCAATACCGCTACCCCATCTACCATTGTATACAATATTCTGTCTTACTATTTCATTATTTATTTTCTAAGACCAAGACTGGTAATTACTAATACTACCAGTTTAGTTTTCTTTCAGTGTATTTTTAAAAATTTTACATTATTATAGACATCATATATATTGTGGTGATTTTTTATATCACTCTGCATCAGTTCATACAAATCTTCCCATTTTTCTCCAAATTTCTCATATTTGTGGTATCTTATTTGTATAACAGTATTCCATTATATTCACATCACTTTGTTTACTATTTTGTAATCAATGGGCATCCACTTTATTTCCAATTCTTTGCCACCACAAAAGTGCTTCTATTAATATTTTTAGTTTATATTGGACCACACTCTCTGTTTTTTACCTTTTTGGGGAGCACACCCAAAATTGTTATTGCTGTTGTTTGGTTGTTCAGCCGTTCCCTATAGTTATTGTCTTTTTGAGAAAATTGTTCATACCCTTCAGCTACTTATCTGTTGGGGAATGGTTCTTTGTCTTATATATTTGTGCCAGTTTGCTATATCTTGGACAACAGGCTTTAATCAGTTATACTTGATATAATTAATTCATTTATATTTGATGTGATCAGATATAATTGACAAATTTTTCCCTACAATGGTTTCTCTTATTCTATCTCCATTGATTTTGTATACACAGAACTTTTAAATTTTAATCAAAATTTCTATTATGTTTTCATTGTCACTTCTATCCTTTCTTTCCCCATTAAGAATGCTGCCCTGCCTCCTCTGTCTCTGACAGGCAAAGATGTTAATTTTGAATTCCCAGAGTCCCAACTGTAAATGAAGAAATGATTAAATAAAGCCCATTGTTCATAAAAAAAATGGTTGGATCAGTTCACAACTCCACCAACAATGTATTAATGTTCCAATTTTTCCACATCTTCTCCAACATTTATCATTTTCATGTTTTGTCATGTTGGCCAATCTGATAGGTATGATGTGGTACCTCAGAGTTGTTTTGATCTGCATTTCTCTAATCGATAGTAATGAGAGCATTTTTTCATATGACTATAGATAGCTTTAATTTCTTCATCTAAGAACTGCTTGTTCATATCCTTTGACCATTTATCACTTGGGGAATGACTTATGTTCTTATAAATTTGACTTAATTCTCTATATATTTTAGAATTGAGGCCCTTATCAAAGACACTAGTAAAAATTCTTTCCCAGTTTTCTGCTTCCCTCCTAATCTTGGTTGCATTGGCTTTGTTTATGCAGAAACTTTTCAATTTAATGTGATCAAAATTATCCATTTTGCATTTCATAATGTTCTTTATCTCTTGTTTATTCACAAGTTCTTCTGTTCTCTGTAGATCTGACAGGTAAACTATTCCTTGCTCTCTCAGTTTGTTTATAGTATCAACCTTTATATCTAAATCATGGATCCATTTTGACTTTATTTTGGTATGTGGTGTGAGATTTTGGTCTATGCCTAGTTTCTGCCATACTCTTTTCCATTTTTCCCAGCAGTTTTTGTCAAATAGTGAGTTCTTATCCCAGAAGCTGGGGTCTTTGGGTTTGTCAAATAGTAGATTAGTATAGTCATTGACTACTGTATCTTGCACACCTAACCTATTCCACTGATCCAACACTCTATTTCTTAGCCAGTACCAAGCAGTTTTAATGATTGTTGCTTTATAATACAGTTTAAGATCTGGTACAGCTAGGTCACCTTAGGGAAGGTGGCCTAGGGAAGCATTTCTTTTCATTAGTTCCCTTGATATTCTGGACCTTTTGTTCTTCCAAATGAATCTTGTCATTATTTTTTCTAGCTCTGTAAAATATTTTTTGGTAGTTTGATTGGTATGACACTGAATAAGTAAATTAGCTCAGGTAGAATTGTCATTTTTATTATATTAGCATGGCCTACCCATGAGCAACTGATGTTTTTCCAATTATTTAGATCTGACTTTATTTGTGTAAAAAGTGTTTTGTAATTGTGTTCATATAGCTCCTGGGTTTGTTTTAGCAGGTAGACTCCTAAATATTTTATAATGTCTACTGTAACTTTAAATGGAATTTCTCTTTCTATCTCTTGCTGTTGGGCTTTGTTGGTAATATACAGAAATGTCAATGATTTATGTGGGTTTATTTTATGACCTACAAATTTGCTAAAGTTGTTTATTATTTCAAGTAGTTTTTTACTTGATTCTCTAGGATTCTCTAAGTATGTCATCATATCATCTGCAAAGAGTCATAGTTTTGTTTCTTCTTTGCCTATTCTAATACCTTCAATTTCTTTTTTTCCCCTCTTATTGCTAAAGCCATCATTTCCAGTACCATATCAAATGACATCCTTGTTTCACCCCTGATCTTATTGGAAATGCTTATCTCCATTACATATGATGCTTGCTGAAAGTTTTAGGTAGATGCTTCTTATCATTTCAAGGAAGACTCCATTTATTCCTATGCTCTTTACTGTTTTTAATAGGAATGGGTGTTGTATTTTTTGACCTGATAATTTTGGACTTTGGCTACAATATTCTTTGGTGTGTTCAATTTGGGATCTCTTTCAGGAGTGACTGGTGGATTTTTTCGATGACTATTTTACCCTCTGGTTCTAGGACCTCAGGGCAGTTTTCCATGATGATTTTTTGAAAGATGCTGTCCAGGCTCTTTTTTTTTTGATCATGGTTTTCAGGTAGACCAATAATTCTTAAATTATCTCTCCTGGATCTACTTTCCAGGTCAGTTGTTTTTCTAATGAGGTATTTTATGTTTTCTTCTTTTTTTTCTTCTTTTGATTTTGTTTGACTGATTCTTGATGTGTCATAGTTATTAGCTTCCACTTACCCAATTGTAATTTTTAACAAATTGTTTTCTTCAGTTAGCTTTTGTACCTCCTTTTCCATTTGCCCAATTATACTTTTTAAGGAGTTGCTTCCATCAGCATACTTTTTTTCATTTTGTCAATTGTATTTTTAAAGAAAGTGTTTAATTTTTCTTCTACCTCTCTTATTTGATTTTAAAATCCTTCTTGAGCTCTTCTAAGAAGGCTTTTTGGGCTCAAGACCACTTCATATTTCCTTTTGAAGTTCTCAGTGTGGGTATATTGACAATGTCCTCTCCTGAATTTGTGTTTTGATCTTCCCTGTCACCAAGATACTACTCTATGGTCATTGTTTTTCTTTGTTGCTTTTTGCTCATGTTGTTTGCCTTTTTTGCTGTATTTTAAAGTTGATCTCAGCTTCTGGGACATAGGGGGCCCTGTACCAGGCTTCCTGTGCTGGGGCTAGGGGCCTGGTTACTGGTTTGCTGAGGTGGGGCTTGCTCCTGGCTTGCTGGGATGCCTCCTGTCCTATACTGTTCCCCTTCAGCCACAGCAAGAGGGACCTTTTCCGTTAATCCCCCTAGTCTCCTGAGCTAAAAGACTGCTGTACCTTGTTTTTCTGCTGACTCCACTATTTCAGAATTTTTCCTGGAGCAATATTCTCTGGGCTTTTCAAGGTCAATAAGGGAGGGTGAGAGTGACTTACTACTTACTCTGCCATCTTGGCTACCAGAACTGAGCTACTGTTTTAGTAGCAATAGTTTTGATTGTTTCTTGTTTTTCCAACCTTTCTTACAAACAAGTCATCATCAGTATTGTGCTACAGACCCTTGCTATTCATCATATATTTTCTTTTGCCTTTTGGGTTCTCCATAGCATTAAAATAAAAGTGATATATTCATTTAGTCATCTGATTATTTTAGCTTTATGTTATCAAAGAACAGATCAGACTCCTCTTTTCACTAGAATTAGCCAGTTCTGGAAACAAAATGTGAGTTTAATAATAACTTAACAAGCCATTAGATAACTTCTATGAGAATTGTTTTCTACTTTCAGTTGAACCTATGAGCCCTAATTAATTGTCAAGCACTCTGTTGGTTTTTGTGTTAGGTTTTAGGCACATTCTCATGTTCTGATTCAAGGCCTATGAGCTTCTCTCTGGGCTACCATTTCTTCTCTTTTTTTTTTTATGCTTACTTCTACCATGCATGTTAGTGTCATGTATGTGTATGTGTATGTACATGTATATATGTATATACACACACACATATATTTGATATATGTATACATTTGATACACACACATACATATATATATGTATATATATACACACATATTTGATATATGTATACATTTGATACACACACACACACGTAAATTTTAATATGGCTCAGCAATTTATCCTCTCCCTCCATTTCCAGTTTTAAAGTTCTCTTCTAATTCTAATACCTTCAGAAAGTGTTGAAATACCTATATTCTTCTTGACCCCCATTCATTCAATGCCTTGCAACCTTAGATAAAAGCCTATATCTCAGCTCTGGTTCAGAAATGCAAATATTCTTTTCTGGTTCCTTCTTCTTGATGAGTTGTTTGCTTGTTTTATTTTCTGGCCCTTCTGTAGCTGTTATCTTTGACCATCATCAGGGATGAAGCCATCACCCCTTAAATCTTCAGTGTCTTGCCTCAGGCCTGATAAGGAAGAATTATTCTAGTTGCTGTCTGGTGATATCATTATTCCCACATGAATCACCAGGAGTAGGTAGTGGTCATTAGGTTTTTTGAGCCTTGGGAGACTATCCACTATCATGTGCCCGATGTATGCTTTGGGAAGACACTGTATCACCCAGTTTTTCATGTCACACCTGGTGCTTTGGATTCCCCAGCAAGGAGTCACCAACCATCATGACCTATATCTTATTCTTGTGATCAGTAATCGGCATCTTTTCTACTGTGGCACAAATCCCCATCATCATTCCATGGAGTACTGAATCAGCTTTCTCCTCAGACCATCCAATTCCACTTTCTGTGGGAAGAGCTCAAGTTCATTATGCCATTCCAACAGTTTTCCTTCCCTTCCATTGTCTTCCCCTTCTCCCTTCCCCCTCCTCTGTCCTTTCCCCTTTTCTTTCCCTTTCTCCTTCCCCTTCCCTTTCCCCTCCCCTTTCCTTTCACTCTCTCATTTCTTCAACCCTCCAACCTTCTAAAACAGGTTTAAATGCTCTCTGACCTCATATATATGCTTTTTTGTTTTCCTCTCTAAGTACATCTTTCATGAAACGTCTTCTTCTGTCTGCTAAACTTCAGGTTGGAACAACATTCTTCCTGTCCTTTAACTTTCTGCTCTGGTGGGGAGAACAACCTGCCTTCTACATGTGTACAAGTTATCACCTTTCACTAGAAGAAGTACAACCACAGCACACTCTCTGCCAGCCTGGGATAACATCTCAGTTCTCTGTGTATGTCTCTTGGGTGGTAAACTGCTTTCAGAAACTTGCCATTCAGAGACTCAGTCACTTAAGAGCTTTTGAGTGAGGCATTGTTTAATTTCCATACCATTTCCTGTTTCTCTTGTCAACTGCTGGTCCTTGCTTTTTGCTTCTTCCTTCCTCTTCTCTTGTCTTACCACTGATCAGATATCAGGCGGCATCTCCTTATCTCTTCTTGCCTCGTCACTTGCCACTGTCTTCCTTCTTTTTCTGAACATTATGCTTCTATAAATGTTGCAGAAGGTAACATTAACTTTTTTTAGCTGCCAATATCCATCGCTCTGTTGTCTCATATATAGTTCACAGTCAATTCAAATACCTAGTTCTTCATCCTTTGAACTACTTTTAAGCCAACTCTTGCTAAACCTGTGCTAATGCTTTGGTTTTTTGAATCCAAGTGCAGGGCTTTGTCTTTCTTAAACGTCTTCTTGCTGGAGTTAACCCATCATTCTAGCCTTCTGAGATTGGGGGGAGGGGACCTATTCTGTCACCTAGCACGTTAGATATTCTTTCAGCTTTATGACACACAGTTAGATAAGCCTGTCATTGGTGTTTTCAACCAAGAAATTGATTTAAAAAAGGGGGGAAAGCCCATGTTGAACAGAATAGAGTTTAGGCTAAAGCTCTAGAGGCCTTTTGTTAAGTTGACACTGGGCGGTGAATAAATCCTTATAAATGATCATTGAGGTAGCTGAGGCATAGTTGATAAAGGGTTGGCCTCAGAACTGAGAAAACCTGGGTTCAAGTTCTATCTCTGAAACGGCCTGACTGTGTGACCCTGGGCAAGTTACTTAACCTCTCAATGCTCTAGGCAACTCTCTAAGACAACACATTGCAGAGAATATGCTGACCTGCATTGGTAGAAGGGAGATTCCTCTACCAAAAAAAAAATCAGTTCTTGTCCCTCCTTCAATCCCTTAGTTAAGTGATGCCTAGGTTAAGCAGCTAGTTAGCATGTAGACCTTGGGCAATACCTTTGCAATGCAATTTTAATTCCATTGTAATACACTGCCTTCCTCACATATCTGTGTTCAGAATTGCTAATTTTATTATTATAATTTATGTAGCGAAGTAAAAAGTCATCATAGGCATTAGTTTTGCTCTGTATGGTCTCTGTGGGAAGAACCAGGAACAAGAGATGAAATAATAATAATGACAAGCATGTATATAATACTTTAAGGTTTGCAAAATGCTTTACTTATGTCATCTCATTTTTTGACTATCTTCACTTTTAACTTTATTTTATACACACACACACACACACACACACACACACACACACAATTATTTTCCCCAATGCAATTTTTAAACATTTTTAACATTTTTAAACTTTAAGTTTTGAGTTCCAAAATCTATTCCTCCCTCCTTCCCTTCCTGCTTCCCACCCCAGTCAGTAAACAATCAGATATAAATTATACCATTATGCCATTATGTAAAATATGTTATCTCATTTGATCTGCATAACAATTCAGGGAGGCAGGTGCTTTTATTATCCCCATTTTCTAGATAAGAAAGCTGAGATCAACAGAGATTAAGTGACTATCCCAGGGTCACATAAGCTAGAAGTACCTGAGGCAGGATTCAAGGCTTAGTCCAACACTATCTATTATGCCACTTAGTTTCCTCCTTTGCACAGAAGTTGCAAAAAACCAAATTGAGGTTTGAAGTTGGGGGAAAAAAAAACTTTAAAAAAAATTTCCAAATTTAGAATGGATTACCTTTGGGGATGATGAGTTTTCTTTCATTGGAGGTCTTTAAATAAAGGCTGTCTGACCATCTTTGGGTAGATTGTAGTAGCAGTTCTTTTAGAGTTGGACTATGACCACCGAAATCCCTTTTAATTCTGAATTTCTGCATTTCTTTTTTTTTTTTTTTCCGTTTGTTGATTTGTTTGGTTTTGTTTTGTTTTTGGTTAGGCAATGGGGTTAAGTGACTTGCTCAGGGTCACACAGCTAATGAGTGTCATGTGTCTGAGGTCACATTTGAACTCAGGTCCTCCTAACTCCAGGGCTGGTGCTCTATCCACTGTGCCACCTAGCTGCCCCCTGATTCTTTATATTAGTACATTGAATTTCTTCTAGGAACTCAAAGCACTTTCTGTGAAAGATTTTACTAACCTAAATATTAGAACCTGTTTTTAATTCGTATCTGAAGTTCAAACTTGATTTAAAAATATCATTCTTAAGAAATGGTTCTGCAGATGACCTCTTATAATCAACAAGGAAGAAACTATAACCCTCATCCTTCCCCTCTAAGAGAGAAATAATCAGCCTTTTGTAGATGAGCAAATTAAAACACAGATGAGATTAGTGTCATGCCTCACATCCTTAATGAGTCAGAGCCGACACGGGAGTTCAGAATATGTGTGGTTTTTTTATTATTTTTGTTCTTGTTCTTTTTAACATTCTAATGCATAACCAATCACTCATAAGCTATGCTCACAAGTGCCAAACAATCTGGCCTTGACTCAAACTCTTAGGCAACTAGTTCTTTCAGTGAACATTTTGGCAGAGCCAGGACTTGGAATGTAAGGACTAAATGCCTGACTTCTATTAATGCTAGGTGTGCAGACAGTGCATTAAGGTGCTGTAGTCTCCGAACAGGGTGCAGATGATGGAATATGAGATCCAAGTGAGAGAGTGTCACAAGCTTGGAGCTAAGAAGATCAACCTCAAATGAATGAGATTCACCAACTGCGGAAGAACACCACTCAGGGTGGGTGCCACTCAGACTAGAGTGTTCTCCAAACTTTAACCACAGAACTGCAAGTTAGGTAGAATAGTTTGTAATCTTGGAAACTGGAACATCTGAAAACCAAACACAAGCATAAGTGTGCTAGCCAAATGAGAGTCAAAGAGGCAGAATTTGTTGGTGCCTTTTCAGCACTGTCCATGGGGAAAGGTTGTCCTAACCAGATGATCTAAGTATCCTTGTACTCTTGGCATCTCTGCTCCTATCTTGGAAATTAGAGTAGGTGGGATCACAGCTTGATGATATTATCTGCTAAGATCATCCAAATCTCTTTTTGTCTAGGCAAGGGTTGCTATCACCTTTTTTTTTTCCTTTAAGGACCCCTTGGGCAGTCTAATCAAGCCTATGGTCCCATTTCTCAGAACATTTTTTTAATGTATAAAACAAAGTACATGGGATTATAAAGGAAACCAATTATTTTGAAATAAAAATATCTATATATATTTATGTAAGAACAATTTCACAAATCCCAGATTAAGAAATCCTAGTCTAGAGGGCTATGTATTCACAAAGGGACCTTTTGATTTCAGTTTGGTTTCTCAAAAAGACTTCTCCAGGCAATAGAAGGTGCTGAAAAACTGACATGACTGTTCTTGTGTGTTCAGCAGTTAAACTTCTCTATGTAAATCAATACATTTGCATTTGGTTCATTAAGCAGTTTCTTATGGTTTGATTTACCTCTGAACACACCTAGAGTTTAACAGAGTGCTTAACACATAGTAGGCACTTGATAATTTCTTATTGATTTATTTGTTGATTACAAATCAATTCCCCATAGGCCATAATAATCAGTTTCTATCCTCTTAGTTTCTCCAAGTTCCTTCAATACTCATTTGCAATCCCACCCTCTGCAGGAAGCCTCTCCTAGTCCCTTCAGCTGCTAGGGCCTCCCCCTGTAAATTGAGCTTCCCTTTACTCTGTATGTATCTTACTTGTACCTAGTAGTTATCTTCATGGTTGGTTCTTCCATTAGAATGTGTGGTTCTTGAAAAAAAAGGATTGTTTTTTACTTTCTTTTTCTCCTTGGTGTTTAGGAATAGCATAGAAGCTCTTAATAAATACTTGTTGACTGACTTGCTGTTGTCTCTGAATGAATTTTGTCTCTCTCATCATCTTAATTGTATTACTGTATAGATGTAGCAAGGGGAGCAGCATGGCATAGTAGAGTTTGGGACCTGGGGTCAGGAAGACCTGGGTTTCCAATTTTCTTCTGATACTTGCTAACTCTGTGCCCAAGGACAGGTCATTTAACTTTCTACGAGCCTCAGGCTATCCTGTAAGACTAAGTGATGGATGGGATCACACCTGTGGCAGGTCTTCACTGACAAAATCACAGATCTTTGACTTATTGTTGTATAACTTTAGACATAGGATTTAATAGTTATTGAAGAAATTGAAATACTGTTTCTCAGTATTTGCAAGTGGGAGCTTTCCTTCTGTAAGAAATGCAATTGGGATGTCCTGTGTTCCAAAGTCTACTAAGAACTATTCAGAAATCTGCTTCTATATAATCAAAGTTAGTCAGTCAACTGACAAGCATTTATTAAACACCTGCTATGTGCCAGGCACTGTGCGAAGCACCAGGGTAACAAAGAAAGGCCAAAAAAAGTCATTGTTCTCAAGGAGCTCATGTTGTCAAGGAGACAAGATGCAAACAACTACATACAAAATAAGTACAGGCTAAATTGGAGATAATCTCAAAGGGAAGATACTACTAGTAAGGACGACTGGGAAAGACTTCTTTTTTTTCTTTTAAATAGTATTTTATTTTTTTCCGATTACATGTAAAGATAATTTTTAAACATTCGATTTTTTAAAAATTTGAATTCCAAATTTTCTCCATCCCTTATTTCCCAGGTCCCTCCCTAAAAAGGTAAGGATTTTAAATAGGCTATATATGTGCAACCACATAAAACACATTTCCGTATTAGTCACATTGCATTAGAAGAAACATAACAAAAGGGAAAAAAACTGTGAAAAAAATTAAGAAACCTGAAAATAGTATATTTTCATCTGCATTCAGACACCATCAATTCCTTCTCTGGATGTAGATAGCATTTTCTATCATGAGTCTTTTGGAATTGTCTTGGATCATTGTATTGCCAAGAACAGCTAAGTCAGTCATAGTTGATCATTGCACAATATTGCTGTTACTGTGTACAATTTTCTACTGGTTCTGCTCACTTCATTGTACATTAGTTCCTGTAAGTTTTTCCAGGTTTTTCTGAAATCTGCCTGCTCATCACTTCTTCTAGCACAGTAGTATTCCATTACATTCATATACCACAATTTGTTCAGCCTTTCCCCAGTCAATGGGCATCCCCTCAATTTCCAATTCTTTGTCACCACAGAGAGCTACTATAAATATTTTTGTACATATAGGTCCTTTTCCTTTTAAAAAAAATCTCTTTGGGATACAGACCTGGCAGTGGTATTGCTGGGTCAAAGGGCATGAACAATATGACTGCTCTTTGGGCATAGTTCTAAATTGCTCTCCAGAATGGTTGGATCAGTTCACAATTCCACCAAGAGTGCTTTAGTTTCTGGGACAGACCTCTTGCAGAAGGTGGGATTTAACTGAGATATGAAAGATGACAAGGGAGCCATAAGAAGGAGATAAAGAGGGAGGGAGTTCCAAGTCAGAAAAATTGCTCAGGGTCAGGAAATGGAGTGTAGTGTGCAAGAAATAGCCAGGAGGCTAATGTCACTAGTTCAAAGAGTATGTAGAGGAGAGTAAGGTGTAAAAAAGATTGGAAAGGCAAGAAGGGGCCAGGTAATGAGGGACTTTGAAAGCCAAACAGACATTCTTAGTGTTCTATGGGTTCAGAATGACAAAAATGTGTATAGCTCAGTGTAAGTACCACAGGCTTCTCTTTTCAGGAAAACAAGGAAAAATTAATTTACAAAAGGAATCTTCTTACTACTTGGGTTTGGTACATTCCAAGTTGGTGTTAGGGATAGCTACTGGACCTGTGATTTAATTAGCCTAGGCAAGTCCAGGGTGAGGAACCACCCTCTACCAAAGCAGGTTAGCACCCTCTCTGCAAATTACAGATGTAGAGATTTGCTTGGGATCCTGAGAGGTCATCATATATCAGTATGTGTCAGAATCACAGCTTGAATCTCAAACTGCCAGGCTTCAAGACCACTTTTTTATCTCCTATTACGTGTAGCCACTATATTATAAAATTATATTGGCACTAAGACTGTATAACTCAGACAAAACCCACATTCATTGCTGTGCTTTGCGGAAATGAGATCTCTTTCCAAGATTTTTTTTAATGTAGCAAAACTAATAACACGATTAAAGAAGATGAATGAAATAAGTTATGTAATATCCAACATTTCTATTTTTCAATTTCTTTCAAAGGGCGAAGTGTGAGCTTACATGACTTTTTGGGTGAAGATAAACAATGCCAAGCCCTCAGTAATCTCCTCAAGTCATAGCTGGTATTTGAAAACCAGGTTTGGTGAATAATTGGAAACTGGAAAAGTTTGCGTAACTTTACTGCCAGGAACTGAATAAAGTGAAATAAAAACAGTAAAGAAAAAAAAATACTATCCAAAAGACTGAAAATGGGAAAGAACACATATATGAGCAGTATTACACTTGCCTGGTTGTTAAAAAAAAAATAAAATAAAACTGCTTATGCCATATTAGGCAACAAGGAAAACAATTACAATTTTACAATTTATAATTTTCCAATTACAAAAACAATTAACCGTTTTAATACTAAAGAGGAACAGGAGAAGAGACTACTATGATTTCTTTATATCAATTATAGTTTTTAAACAAGGAGCAAAATGTGAATGTGCACACCCTAGCTTGATGGAGTGATGGATGAGAAGAGTCAATGAGAACAAGAATGGATCAATGTTCACTAATAATCAGTTTGTAAGGAACTTCATAGTCTTTGGAGTGCTCTCCCCCAATAATCTTATTGATCTTTACAACAGCTCTATGGGGTAAGCAGGAATTGTATTTTTATCTCCACTTGACAGATGAGAAAATCTAAACTCAGAGACTAAACATAACTCAGTTCCTAAATGGTGTTACTGGAATACAGAAGTGATTCAGTGGTTTGGGGTTTTTTCCACCCACCACTTTGCCTCTTGTGATATTGTTGGACATTGTAACCCACCTATGTAACTTCGTGTTCAAGCCATTAGGATTTGCATACAATTATGTTCATTGATGGCCAGCTAGGTGGCGCCAGAGTGCATAGAGTGCTGGACCTGGAGTCAGAAAAACTCATCTTCCTAAGTTCAAATATGGCCTCAGACACTTATTAATTGTGTGAACCTGGGCATGTCACTTAACCTTGTTTGCAGTTTCCTCATCTGTAAAATGAGCTGGAGAAGGAAATGGCAAACCATTCTAGTATCTTTACCAAGAAAACCCCAAATGGGGTCTTGAAGAGTCAGATACAACTGAAACAATTGAACAACATGCTCATTGATGGAAAGAACGATGAGTTAATACTGTGTGTCTAAGTGAAGTGTAGAACAAGTGCAGGAGTGGGGAACCTGTGGCCTCAAGGTCCATTGACTGAATCCAAACTTCAGAGAACAAATCCCCTTATGTTTTGTGAAGTCTGGATTCAGTCAAAATGCCACCCCTGAGGACCTAGAGAGCCACATGTGACCTTGAGGCCGCACTCCTGAACAACGACTCAGATGAAGAGAGATTCTTCATCTTTTGCACTCTGAGAGGAGACACATACAGTTCTTCCCATTTGGATAACGTTAAGGAAAGTGCACTGTGCTTTCAGAGATCCTAAGAGGGTCACTGGTGCCAAAGTCCACCATTTTAAACTCCAATATTGTCCTAATTAGAGACGTGGCATGGTCTTGTGGTAGAGAGCTAGTCAGAAAGGTTTGAGTTCAATTTTTGCCTCTTTTGCTATAGTCAAACTGACTATATCACCACAGACAAGGCCCTTAGTGTACCTCCAATACTTTGAGTTACAGATGAGTTGCTGGTTTACTTTGGTTGAGGTAATTGCTACACTAGAAACTCCCTGTCATTGATGAGGTTTTAGATCCAGATTAAAAAAAATCTCCTTTTAATTCTGTGTGGCTGAGACACCACGATCTTAGAGAATTCAAAATTGTAGATGAACCAAAGGAGAATGGAAAGATGCATGCTATCTAAAATGTGAGTAGACTACAGAACATTACCAAAAATGTCTGGCACATGAGATATGGCATAAAATATGTCATCAAGGAGCAGAAAAGGAAGCAGGCTGATTATACAGCAAGAACATTGGAGAACAGATAGATATACTTAGTGATGTGCTGGCACTGACAAAGTATAAGACCTTGACCAAATTCTCCAAAACACAAGGTAGGTCCTCTGTGGAAGGTGATTAGATAGGTTGGTCCTTGTATGACAGAAACATAGTCCATTCCTGGCTCCATAATTGAAGCTATCATAAATATTTACAATCCCAAATACTTGTTATAATGCAGGTTTTTGACTAAATATATCAACCTGTCCATCTTGAACTCTGGCAGTCACTGGATTGCAGAACATTGCTTCTTTTTTTTTTTAATGGGGAAGATGATGTTAATTTATTTATTTTTAGTTTTCAATATTTACTTCCACAAGATTTTGAGTTTCAAATTTTCACCCCATCTCACCCCTCCCCCCACCCCAAGATGGCATGCATTCTGAATATCTTTTCCCCTAGTCTGCCTTCCCTTCTATCTCCCCCCCTTCTCTTATCCCTTTCCCCTTCTACTTTCCTGTAGGGCAGGACAGATTTCTGTACCCCATTTCTTGTATTTCTTATTTCCCAGCTGTATGTGAAAACATTTTTTTAAACATATGTTTTTAAAACTTTGGGCTCCAAATTTTCTCCCTTCCTCACCCCCCCCCCCCCCTTATTGAAAAGGCAAGCAACTCAATATAGGTTATACATGTGCAGTTATGCAAAGCACTTTCATAGTAGTCATGTTGTGAAAAACTAACTCTTTCCCTTTATCATATCCTGCCCCCCCATTTGTTCTATTCTTTCTTTTGACCCTGTCCCTCTCAGAAGTGTTTGCTTCTGATTACCCCCTTTCCCAATCTACCCTCCTCTCTATCATTCCCTTGCTCTCTTGTCCCCTTCTCC
This sequence comes from Vombatus ursinus, assembly GCF_900497805.2. NCBI lineage: Eukaryota > Metazoa > Chordata > Mammalia > Diprotodontia > Vombatidae > Vombatus > Vombatus ursinus. Next base: position 33,946,103 of record NW_020954557.1, on the reverse strand, counting down.
CCTTGTTTTCCTGTAGGGTAAGACACATTTCCACACCCAATTGAGTGTGTATGTTATTCCTCTTTAAGTCAAATCCTATGAGAATAAGATTCACTCATTCCCTCTCACCTTCCCCCATTTCCCCTCCACTGTAAGAGCCTTTTCTTTTTTTTTTTGTGGGATAATTTACCCCATTTTACCTCTCCCTTTCTCCTTCTTCCAGTATAATCCTTTCTCACCTCTTAATTTTATTCTCCAGATATGACCCCTTCATCTTCAACTTACCCTGTGCCTTCTATCTATGTGTCTATCTATGTATCTATGTATTTATCTATCCATCCATCCATCTATCTATCTATCTATCTATCTATCTATCTCTATCTCTATCTCTATATATATACATACATATAGTTTTTTCCCCCTCCATCTACCCTAATACTGACAAAGGTGTCATGAGTTATAAATATCATCTTTCCATGCAGTAATGTAAACAGTTCAACCTTAATAAGTCTCTTATGATTTCTCTTTCCTGTTACCTCTTCATGTTCCACTTGAGTCTTGAATTTGAAAGTTAAATTTTCTATTCAGTTCTGGTCTTTTCATCAAGAATGCTTGAAAGCCCTCTATTTCACTGAATGACCATTTTTTTCCCCTGAAGGATTATACTCAGTTTTGCTGGGTAGGTGATTCTTGGTTGTAATCCTATTTCCTTTGCCCTCTGGAATATTATGTTCCGTGCCCTCTGGTCCCTTAATGTAGAAGCTGCTAAATCTTGTGTTATCCTGATTGTGTTTCCACAATACTTGATTTGTTTCTTTCTGCTGCTTGTAATATTTTCTTCTTGACCTGGGAACTCTGGAATTTGGCTACAATATTCCTAGGAGTTTTCCTTTGGGCATTTCTTTCAGGAGGAGATCGGTGGATTCTTTCCATTTCTATTCTGCCCTCTAGTTCTAAAATATCAGGGCAATTTTCCTTGATAATTTCTTGAAAGATGCTATCTAGGCTCTTTTTTTGATCATGGCTTTCAGATAGTATAATAATTTTTAAATTCTCTCTTCTGGATCTATCCAGGTCAGTTGTTTTTCCAGTGAGATATTTCACATTGTTTTCCAATTTTTCATTCTTTTGGATTTGTTTTATAATGTCTTGATTTCTCATAAAGTCACTAGCTTCCAATTGCTGTATTCTAATTTTTAAGGAAGTATTTTCTTCAGTAATCTTTTGGGCTTCCTTTTCTATTTTGCCAATTTTGCTTTTTAAGGCATTTGTTTCCTCATTGGCTTTTTGGATATCTTTTGCCATTTGGGTTAGGCTATTTTTTAAGGTATTATTTTCTTCAGTATTTTTTTGGGTCTCCTTTAGCAAGCTGTTGACTTGTTTTTCATGATTTTCTTGCATCACTCTCATTTCTCTTCCCAGTTTTTCCTTTACTTCTCTTACTTGCTTCTTAAAATCCTATTTGAGCTCTTACAAAGCCTGAGACTGATTCATATTATTCTTGGAGGCTTTGGATGTAGGAGCTTTGACTTTGTTGTCTACTTCTGGTTATATGTTTTGATCTTCTTCATTACCAAAAAAAGATTCTATGGTCTGACACTTCTTGCTAGGTTTGCTCATGATCCCAGCCAATTACTTGAGTTATAAACTCTTTATTAAGGTAGAGGTCTGCTTCCAATGTGGAGAATGTCTGTCCCAAGCTTTGAGGGTTTGTACAGCTGTTTTCAGAGATACTTCTAGGGACCTGTAAATTTTCACTTCTTCCAAAGTGGTATGACAAGGGGCGAGGTGTTTATTCCTTTCCTGGCCTATGCTCTGGTCTATGAGTGACCACAAGTACTCTTTTCTGTCTTGGAACTGTGAGAAGGATTTCCTCTCCACCACCACTGCAAGCTCCATCACACCAGAGCTCCTCCTTGCCCCAGGACCACCCCTCAGAACTGTGACCCAGATCCAAGCATGGGCAAAGCAAGAGAGTGCTGCACCAGGAGAGAGATCTCTGCAATCCCCCTCTGATCAGTCACCCAATTCCCCCTCAGTCAGTGAGCTGGAAGATCAAGAGGCAGCTGCCACCCCAGGGTCATGCTCAGGGACTGGGGCTGGGACCAACTGTACCACCGCAGACACAGATTTTTCCTACTGACCTTCTAAGTTGTCTTTGGTGTTCGTGGGTTGAGAGTTCTGGAAACTGCCTGCAGTTTCTGGAAGCTGCCCATGATTCAGTCCTCTGAGGCCTGCTCCAGGTTTGCTGAGGACTGTACCCCAACACTGAACTGCATTCCTCTCCCTGCGCAGTGTGATATAATTTCTGATTAACCATCCAGGTTGTCTTGGGCTGGAAATTTGTTTCACTCTGTCTTTTTGTGGGTTCTGCTGCTTTAGAATTTGTTTAGAGCCATTTTTTATAGGTATTTGGAGGGGTTTGGGGGAGAGCTCAAGCAAGTCACTGCTTTCACTCAGCCATCTTGGTTCTGTATGCTTAGCACATTCCTTCTTTTCAGAGATTTTTCTGCCAGTGGAGAACATAAAAGAAATTCATACAACAAAGGACTCTAATTCTGAAACAGGATTTTCTGTCTCATTCCCTTAACCCCTGGAAATCTCATGTATATCATTACTAGCAAGTGGCAATTGCAACTGATTAATTTATGGTTTAGTACCTACTGCTTTAGGTGTTATCATTGTGCATTTGGGGATTTTAAAAGCCTTTCCACACAAGATATCTTCACACAGTTGCATCTCATTATTATTATTATAGTATTTCCCAATGAAAGAGGTAATATTGCACCTGTGGTGATGAGTGAAAGGAAAATGTCAAAGCGAAGTGAAAAACTTTTCAAAGGTTGATAGTGTGCTGCATAATAATAGTCACCCACATTCCTATAGTGCCTTAAGGTTTACAAAGCTTCAGTTGCAAGTATTACACCCCTTTTACAGATGAAGAAACTAAGTTTCAGAGAGATGATGTGATTTGCCCATAGCAATACAACTAATAAGTGCTGAGCCATGATTCAAATATAAGTTCCTTAACTCCTAAGTCTGGTGCTGTGTATCACAAACAAAATGATTATAAAATGGTTAGGAGAAGACTAAGGCTTAATATATTGTATTATTGTTAGGAAGGAGTAATGGTATAATGGATAGAGCCCTCAATTTGGCATTAGCAAGATTCATCTTCATGAGTTCAATCTGGTCTCAGACATTTACCAGTTGTGTGACACTGGGCAAGTCACTTAACCCTGTTTGCTTCACTTACTTCATCTGTAAAATGAGTTGGAGAAGGGGAAGGGTAAACCACTCCAGTATCTTTACCAAGAAAACCCCAAATGGAGTCACAAGGAGTCAGACACAATTGAAATAATTCAACAGCAAATGGAACTGAAAAGAATAGTGGCTCAGGAGTCAGAGAATCTCAGTTCAAATATGCCTCTAATACTTATTCTCTTTGGGATCCTGGGCAAGTCACTTAACTTCCTGGGCCCCAGTTTCTTCATCTGTAGATGAGAGGTGGTTGGAATAGACAGCCTCTGAGTTCCCTTCCAGCTTAGATCAATGGTCATACTAAGCAAAATAGAAACAGTATTAGGGCAATACATAAGACAAATTATTTTTGACAAGATAGAACTGAATGTCCTTTTTACTCCCTGACTACCTTGCAATATTCCATAACCCTTCATATTTACTAACCTTTGCTCATGTCCTGTCTTGACCCCCCCCAACACACACATCCTAGTAGAAGGTAGGGTCATATATGTATTTGCATCCCTAGTGCCTGGGAACATAGGGCCTTGCATATATTAGAGCTTAATTAATATTTGTTGAAGTTAATTATTACTAGAGTCTTATATTGCAATTTTCTGTAGGAATTTTTATACCAAATCTTGAAAGTTCATCTGATGAATCAACAACAGAGGGATTTCAAGGAATTTTTTTTCTTAGAATTTAAAGACACATACTTTCCTCTTGAGAAAAGAAGCTTTATTTTTCTTCTCCCCAAAGCAAGGGCTTATTAGAAGCACATGATATGATGCTAGAAAGGAAGCCAAATAATTTAGCACTTATGGGAGGAAAGCTCAAGTGAGAGGGCATGCCTAGCGCAGAAGTGATAATAGAGCATTTTTCTCAGAAGTAAAAAGCAAAAGAAACCAAAAATCTTCTTTTGCAGCTAAGTGTAAAAGTTGACCATGAATGGATATGAAAAGTCAGAGATTCATCATTTTGGGATCATCATACTTTTTCATTGGAAAAACAAAATGGCATCCTTAAGGTAAATTTCTGAGAAAATGAATTTTAAATAACCACCACATTCTTATGGCCAGTTGGAACTTCAGAGGTCATGTAGTTCCACTGTCTCATTTTACAGATGAGGAAACAGAAGCATAGGGAGGGTAAGTGCTAATAATAGTAATATAGAAACTTGTGCTGGGATTAATTCTATCTCAATTCCATAGGAAAAAAATATGAATGAGATGATAACCACAACAATAATAAAAGTTGCAATCATAATGGCGGAATTATGCACTATATCACTTGTAAACCACAAAAAGTTAGCACCTACCAAATATTTAGCAAGACATGGCCTTGTGCCCTGCTATCTTCCATAAATTAATAGATGACAAATCCTAATACTAGAAATACAGGCCTCAAAATTTCTCTGTCAATTAAAAAAATAAACAGTAGTGGAATCTGACCATTATCACAAGCAAAATTATTTCCTACAATCTCTTGAACATTACATTATTCCATAAACACATTTAAGAATAATATTTTTAATGGGGGTTGCCATAATCTAAAAATGGAGGTTGCCAAATATCCACAATCTTAAATCTTCATTGAATGAAACACTTTCAAAATATAGAGAACTAGAAGAAGGGGTCAAAATCACATGGGAACTAAATGAGGTATATATTCTCCCTGACTGCTACTGGATTTAATCCAAAGATGCTTTCAGGGAGCCAATAGAAAATGAACTTGTGTCCCAATACTTTTATTCAATTATAAAACTAAGTTGCTTTACCCATCTATTCAATCATTTTCAGGCCATTAAAATTGAAGGAATAATAACAGGACAGTAACTTGTTTAGGAATCATTTCTCTCAGAAATCTGTTAAAAATAGATGAGAACAAGATGAATTACAATAATTATGACAATTGACATTCATGTAACATTTAAGGTTTGCAAAGTCGTTCATATGTATAATTTTGTTTGAACCTCACAAGAACCTTGTAAGGTCAGGATTAAGATATCATTCTCTATATTTTACAGATGAGGAAATTGAGGCTCAGAAATGTTGTGTCTTACTTATGGTCACACAGATATAGAATTCTAACCCAGGTCTTTCTGCCTCCAAGTTCAGCACTCTACTGCACTAAGCTAAAGAATTCTCCCAGGGGAGCATGTAGGTGGCGCAGTGGATAGAGCACCATTCCTGGAGTCAGGAGGAACTGAGTTCAAATCTGATCTCAGACCAGACACTTGACACTATCTATGTGACCCTGGGCAAGTCACTTAACCCTGATTGCCTCACCAAAAAGAAAAAAGCACCCAGGGTCAAATACTACCAGAAACGTTCAGGATGGCAGACCCTGGTACCTTCCCTGGTTTCATCCCACCACTTGTACTATTTAAAAAAATAAAAGTTACCTTGGAGGCTATTGGACCAATACCTAATTTCCCTCTCAGGCCATAGAGCTGGAGAGATACTGGGGATCCTTAAGATTTGAAATTTTAGCGTCATTAGAGTTTGCTTAGTCCAGCTCTCTCATTTTATAGATGGAAAACGTATGTCTGAGAGGATTAAATGACTTGACCAGGGTTAAACATCTGGCCAGTGGCAGAGTGGGCATTAAAGACATTGTCCTTATTCTGAATCAAGCATTATTTCTACTATACCAATATAGGATGGATAAAAAAAAAAAAACTTGGGGTGAGGGTGAAATTAACATCATTATATTACTAAAGATTCCTTTTCAAATTATTTCTGAAAACAACAAAAAACTATACAGCTTCCATTTCAGGGGTAATATCATGTTGTTTAACTTTGGATTTATGACTTCTCTGGGAATTTGCCAGATTCCAATCAGATCCAGCAATGACACTTTATGGGAATGTCATTTTCATGTTTCACAAGCTGTGTACTGACGTGGGAGTCATGAAACTCTGAATTTTACTACTGACTGTGAAGCTTCCTAGCTATATGGCCACTAAACTACCCTGTGCCTCAGTTTCCTCATCTGTAAAATGGCAATCCTATTATTTGCACTACCCATTTTATAGGGTTGTGGTGAAGAGAATGGGTTGTAAATTCAAAATAGAATAGGAATGGCAGCTATTTTTGATTGTAACTCATGACTCTCTACCCCCATTTATTCAGTCTTTCTCTGTTATTCAGCCCCATATTTTAAAGTGAAGACTATTTAATGAAGCTTCAACTTTCATTTAATATAAAATGAGGAATTATAATGCAGCATGACTTTGGAATTATTTTAAAATTTATTAATAGATTATATACTTATGAAAAGAGATCCTAGATCTTTATTTAAGCCAATTCAGAGAATTAGTTTTAGTGGCATTGGTTTAATAAATGCTGGCAGATAACAACTTCCCAATGAAATGTACATACAATGCCCAGTTGCTTTCATCTGCTAACATTCCTGCAATATTCTTACCAGTTGGGGAATCATCTGGCCTCCTGGCCTGCATTACTCTATATGTGCTAGGGTGAAATGTCATAAAACTCCATGTAACTTAATTGTTAGTTTCAGATGTGGACATTAAAAAGGCAAATGAAGTATTTTTCCAGTTAGTTGGCATAGCTCCTCTTCCTTTGTCCCTGGTATGAGGAAGCAAAATGGCAAAGGTAAGCTGTAGAACCCACTTAGGCAATCTGTCTGAGATATCTTTGCTTGTGTGCCTTAGTGACAATGAAAATCTCATAAAGACAAATTCTACAACCCATGCGGTGTTGTTCAGTTGTTTCAGTCATGTCAGACTCTTTGTGACCCCAATTGGGGATTTTCTTGGCAAAGATCCTGGAGTGATTTGACATTTCCTTCTCCAGCTCATTTTACAGATGAAGAAACTGAAGCAAACAAGGCTAAGTGACTCACCCTGGGTGACACACCTAGGTAGTGTTTTAGGCTGGATTTGAACTAATGAAGATAAGTCTTCCTGACTTAAAGTCTGACACTCTATCCACTGAGCCACCTAGCTGCCCATAAAACCCAGGTACTTGGGTAATTAAAAAATAAATTTATTTTACCCTAACCATCTCTCCTGAGAATCTCACTCATCTGCCTTGAACAAAATCAAAACCCCTGACCATGTTCTTTAAGGCCTTTCCTAGGAGAGTCTACTGCCTAAATATCCACTTTTCCTTGTATCTGAACTTAACTAGTCAGTCTAATGTACTTAGGATTTGCCTATCATATCCCCTGTCCCTTCTCTGGGGTCATTCACAATTTTACTTACCCTTGCTGAGATTTTTTTCTGTTTTCTCTATTTTCTCCAAATCATACCAACTTTCTTCAAAGCTCCAAGGACTTACTTACTTCTGGGATATCCCTGGGAATAAGGATGGCTAGCATGGATATAGCACTTTAATATTTGTAAGGTGCTCTTTAGTAGAGTCAAACTCAAATAGGAACAGATCTCTGTGGCATTTTGACTTAGAAAACCACAAATGAACATTGTCTATGCTGTATTGCATTTTTATTAATTTTGTTCGATATTTCCCAATTACATTTTATCCTGGTCTAGGCTGCACCGAGAAGGTTTAAGGGCAGCTCCTGGCTCCCCCTAGACAGAGTTTGACCCCTCTGTGTTTAGGCTCATTTGAGCTTGCCATCACCCTCCTGACTCGGGGCAGTTCGGTAGCAAGGTGGAGAGAGTACTGGACTTGGAATCAGGAAGACTTGAGTTTGAATGATGCCTTTAACACTTATTAGCTGTGTTACCCTGGTCATATAACTTCTTTGGTGCCTCCATTTCCTTATCTGTAAAATGAAAATAATACTAGTAACTGCCTCCCAAGGTTGAAGTGAGGATCAAATGAAATGATCTGTATAAAACATTCTGTAAACCTTCTGAGTGCTCTAGAAATACTAGCTACTGATATTAGAAGCTATTAGGTACTATTATCCCCATTTTACAGAAGAGGAAAATCAAGACCCTAGGAAGTTAAAGAATTTGCCTATGATTACAACTGCTTGCACTTCAATAAGGTGGCAGAAGCACACTCTACTTAGTGTCCTTGACAGACTGGTCTTCTTGCTATTTTTTGCCTCTTTGCTATTTTATCTTCATCTGTATGTCTTTGCAAAAGCTGATTTTCTTGCAAGGAATGTGTAACTCCTAATGTCCTTCAGAGTGTTGCTTAACGTCCCCTCCCCCCAGCAAGCTAATCTCCCCTGACAATTTACATTATACTTGTTTTGTATTTATTTAGAATATATTTATATGTGTATATGTTGTCTCCTCCCAAGAGAACTACCTGAGAGTAGGCACTTTGTCTTTGTAACCCCATCATTTAGAACAGTGTCTGGCACATAGCAGGTGTTTAATAAATGATTGCCAATTGACTGATGAGTTGAGTTGAACCCAAGTCTTAATGATTCCAAGTCTGGAGCTCTCTCCACTACATTATGCTGCTTGTTTTGGGAGACCCCTCCAGCCTCGTCCTGTTTGGCAGCTGCACCCCTGTCATGGCAGCAACAGCCCTGTCCCACTTTGCTCCAATCTTCTCACATCTTTACACTTTATTTTTCTTAATATGGAGCAACAATTACACAACAATTAGTTGTGTATATGCTTACGTATTTTTGTCACTTGCTTATTATATCTCTTGTCTCCTCAGATGAGATTTCCTATGAACCAGTACAAGATTTTCTGCTTCTTCTCAAGGTTACAAGGTTCTTAGGCCTGTGCTTTGCACACTGGGGCCAAGCCATGTGAGGCAAGAATAAATCAAACACTCCACAGTTGACTTATAATTTTGTAATCATAGCAACAGCCAACTGCTGTGAGTCCATCCGACCACCATAGGGTTGATCTAATTTAATAGAATAGCATTTCTGCAGCTGGGAAAAACAAACTGGAAAGATGTTTTCTTGCTTTTATTTAGGTTATCATTTAAAGAAAGATGCTAGGCTCCCACAGTAGGCAAGAATCTCTTCCATTGTTTACATGTTCAAGTAAAATTAAATGAAGATGCTTTAATGGTATGGGGCACTGTGTAATTACCAAAAATAAAAAAAAATGGAGCCATAAGAAATATCTTCGAGGAGACAACAGATACAAATAAGCAAAACGGATTTAAGGTTTGCTGCTTTTCTCTCTCTGTGTGAAAATACTAAAAAAAAAAAATTGAGTTTAGATAAGAAATCTTGAGAAGATATAAGCAGTGTTTCTTAACCTTTTTTTTTGTGTCATGGACCCCTAAGGCATTCTGTTGAATAATATTTTTAAATGAATAAGATAAAATGCACAGGATTACAAAGGAAATCAATTATAATAAAACAAAGTTATCAAAATGTTTTTTTAAAAAATGCATAGACATCAGGTTGAGAACCACTGATTTGGGGGCAAGTTAATTCTGGAACATAAGAGGAAACTTTCTTATAGCCTAAAAAGTTAGGAGCAAGGTTCAGGAGGTAACCAGGTGAGGTTAAAAGCTGTGGTTTTGAAGAGCATGTGGCAAGAGGAGAGGTTGGGCAGATATTTTGCACTATGAACGTCAAAGATTTGTGGGACGTATGTGCTTTTGGGAAAGATCCTGGGCTTGACACCTGTGTGGTACAAATCAGTGCTAATTACTACCACCTGGCAGATTAGCAGAGGTTAGAAACAAGGAAGAAGCAAATAGCCCGGCAGGCTTAACAGCTGCATTCCCAGGAGTCTTTCTGTGACTAGCCTGTCCGCAGAGGGATTTTCTAGGAGGAACCACAGGGCGCCATAGTTCACCTCAAGACCCAGGAAGTGTGGACACCAAGAGCCCTATTCCAGAGACTTGCAGAATATGTGCCAGTTAACCAACCTTCCTGAGGTGGTCAGCAGTTGTACGAGCTGTAAATGTAAACTGATCAATTTTCTTGCTAGGGGAGAAAGTAAAAGGGTTTTTAATACCACAATTCTATGTTCTCACTCACTAGACTGGAAAAAGATTTTTCAGATAGGATAGAAGAAATAATTCAGGAAGGAGATCATGCAGAAAAAAAGATTCTAAGGAAGAAGAGAAAAATAAAAATTAATATAAAATGGGTTAGTATAGAGAATAGAAAGAGAAGACTAACCTTGACATCAGTAAAGCACATAAAAATTAAAAGATTCAGCAAACAACAAGCTTTTATTAAGTGTCTGCTAAATGCCAGGAACAGTGTATCTATTGTGTAAATACAAAGGTAAAAATTAAAAAAAAAGTCTGTCCTCAAGCAGCTTATATTTGATTGTGGAGAAACAACAAATAAGACTAAATGCAAAAAAAAAAATATCCCAAGGCCTTAAAGGTTTACAGAATGTTTTATACAGATCATTTCATTTGAACTACCAACTAGAGGATAAAAAGTGATGCTAGGGCTGAGCTTTGAAGGAAGCTAGGGATTCTCTGAAGTAGAGGTAAGGAAGGAGTGCATGCTAGGTGGGAGACAGAGCTAGTGCAAAGGTATAGAGAAAGGAAATAGAATATTGCACATGGAGAACTGCTAACAGGCCAATTTGTCTGGAATGTAGATTATATAGAGAATACTATGCAATAAGCCTGGAAAGGTAGATTGTAGTCACATTGCAATGGCCTTGAAAAAAAACCCAGAAGAGTTTGTAAGTTATCCTTGAGACTAGAGGGAAGCCCTGGTGCCATTGGAACAGGGATGAGTGACTGGGCCAGATCTAGAATATCAATTTGGCAGCTTTTTAAAGCATGGGTTGGGAAGGGTAGAACTAAGCTACAGAACTAATCAGGAGGCTGATAGTACAGGTGAAAGGTGAGGAGAACCTGAACTAGGGTTATGACAGTATGAGTGGGACAACTTTCTATAAAGGAATTCCATGCATTCTGAAGAATCAGCAACATCTCATGTGCAAAAAAAAAAAAAAAAAAAGCCAAAAAAAATCTCTATGGGTGCTACCTAGCAGATCTGCAGAAACTTGTTACTGGTCCTAGGAGGAAGAAATCTGTTGCGGTATTTAGGCATTTCTGTTTCTATATAGATGAAATATGGCTAGTTGGGAGATAATCACCAACATCTACCCATTTCACTTGATGCATTGTAGGGCAAAAGATGTTAGAAGAAACTAGAATGTATTCAAGTATGTAAGTGTATGAACATGCATATATACATTTAATAGGGAAAATCTGGGGCATAGGCAATGTTCTCATTTCTTCTTCCAATTGTGAATATTGACTTTGACAGAGAAAAAAAGAGTGCTTCAAGTGAAGAAATGGTTATTTGTAGAGGGTGTTGAAGAGCAAAATTTGTAATCTATGCCATGGCTTATACTGGGACAATGGGCTCCTGAAAAAGGACAGACTGGGAAGAGTATATTTGAATAGAGTCTCTTTGAAGTAATCAAAAGAACTTAAAAAAACTTCAATTAATGAAAAATTTTTCCCTTGCTCCTACCTTTCCCCACTACTGATACACAAAAACAAGCTCCAAATCTTTGTAACCAACATGCATAGTCAAGCAAAGCAAATTCCTTGTTGGCCATGCACCAAAATGTGCACCTCATTCTGAGTCTTACATTCATCATTCTCTGTCAAGGAGGCAGGTGCTATACTCCATCACTAGTCCTCTGTTCATGGTATTGATAAGAGTTTTAATGTCTTTTAAAGATTTGTCTATAAATGTTTCCCTCGTTCTGTTTACTTCACTCTTTATCAGTTCATACAACTCTTCCTAGGTTCCTCTGACACTATCCCTTCCTTTTGTCACATATTTTGGCAAAATAGTATTACTTACATGCATATATCATTCAGCTATTCACCAACTGATGGACACCTCCACAACAGGACTTTAAACTGAAATTTGAGGGAAATGGAGAAAAATAACCATATGGTATAAAAGATATCAGGTAGGAATTTAAGAGGAAATAACATGAAAGAGGAATATAGTTATAGACTAAGATGTCTATTTACCAATGCACTGAGTATGGGTAAAAAAATAAAATGAACTTGAAAAAAATATAAATATGATCTCTTAAGTATTACTGATATAAAATAAAACATTACTGTACTCTGAGTTTTAGGAACAATTCTGCCAGAAATATTTTCATTTAATTTGACAGTAATTGAATATTCAAGTCATTTATAGTTTAGAGAAAGAGAGATGTTTAAACTGGCATAGTCCCCCTCATGCCATTGGACATGCTTCTCTCTCCCAAGACAATCTGAGGTAATGTTTATATGAATCTTGAACAAGAAAAAGGTCATATTATGTTAAAATCCAAGCTGGACTTAATGTTTAAAAAATAGTGATTATTCAGTTCCTTTATCAACCACTCTCCTCAAATGTCCTCCTGAAATAAACAAAGGAATCTCATTTTGATCAGTAGCATTATTTCTGCAGAGAAAGGTGGGTCATGGCACTAATGTTTCAGGGAATATACAAAATGGAGACTGCCCTTACATAGGTCAATAGTCCTATTACTTCAACGGTAGAGAAATTAATAATTTAATATAAGAGGTATCCTTCATTCAAATTTTGGTTACCACTCAATCCATTTTCTTGTTTTGTTTTTTGGCGAGGCAATTGGGGTTGAGTGACTTGCTCAGGGTAACACAGCTAGTAAGTGTCAAGTGTCTGGTCTGAGACCAGATTTGAACTCAGGTCCTCCTGACTCCAGGGCCGGTGCTATAAAATATTTTGGATCAGAGAAATATTTTTCTTAATATTTTCAGTTTTAATGAGAAGGAAACTTTAAATGTTTCCACACTAGAAAATGACAGAAAGTGACATATGACTGGGATATGACAATAGCAAGATATATATATATACATACATACATACATGTGTATATGTATGTATATATGTATATGTATGTATGTGTACATATACATATACACACACCCATATATATGTGTGTGAATCAAGTTTAATAAAAGAGTTGGAAGAATAAAACTTAATTTCCAAAACAAATCTACATTTTATGGAAACCCTTAAGCAAATTGGAGAGCATTTAGTTGAAGATAAAAAGAGAAAGAAATAGAAATTATCTTGTTTGGTATAAACTGTAAATAGTTTGCTCAGGAGAAAGGTATAGATGATGCTTTCCTATTACATATTACAAAATTAGTACTTACAGCAATCATAGAGGATTTCAATTAGAAATATGTTAGAAATCTCATTCTTCTAATAGTAGAGCATTTTGATAAATTGACTTACTTTACTGACAGTTTTAGCTTTCACAAGTTAGAAGAAACAGCAAAATAAAACAAGAACCCAAAATTACTATTTTGGAATTATTACTAGTAAAGAATAACTGATTCCTAAATGTGGCAATTATTGGAAAGAAGAGACTGAGTTATTTTAGAATTTCTAATAACTAAACTTGTATTTCACTTTAAGGTTTGCAAAGTGCATTACACATATTGTCACATTTTGTTCTCACAATAAACTTGGGAAGGAGGTACTATTAATTATCTTCATTTTGTAGATTAGGAAACTGAGGCTGAGGGAGGTTAAGTGACTTGCCTTGGGTCACACAACCAGTAAATGTCTGAGCCATGATTTGAACTCAGATTTTTCTGACTTGAAGTCCACTGCTCTATTTACCACACCCCATGTAGCTGCCAGTAGTGAAGGAGAAGGTTGAGCATAGATTGATCTATACCCCTGGATCATATGTAAATAGATCTAAAAGTTTTACATTTTGCCATGTTCAGGTATCTAAAAGAGAAATATAGAGTGGCAGAAGTACCACTTGATTGGGAACAGAGAAACATGTCCTAGCCTAGACTTTTTTTACTTGTTAGGTATGCTACTTTTAACAGCTTTTAAACAATGCATTCCTCAGCCTTCTAAACCTTCCTGTATTTCTTTTGAGGGCAGTCAGTCATCCAGGACTGCCCTCATGGAGTTATCAGCCTTCCCTTCCATTCAATTAGTTGTCAAATGATATTGATGCATCTATAGCATCTCTTGGATCTTTCCCATTTTTTTTTTACGCACACAGCTACCAATCTAAGTATTGCTTGGACTACTGTACTAGCCTTCTAATTGGTCTCTCTGCCTCCAGACTGTATCCTCTCTACTCCATCCTTCACATAACTACCAAATGGTTGTTGTCCTTCATTCTTGAAGGGGACCAAAATGACACCATTAGGTTAGATTCAAGTTACAGTGTCCGACTGTGAGCGATCAGACCAATATGAGCTTGGAATGCTGTACCACAGGTCGGGCACAAATAGTCTGTGTCAACAGTTCGGGTGAATTCTCTAAATCTGGGCATCTTGTGTTTCTTTTGAGCTACTGTAATTTTGCTTTGCTCACAGAGCACAGCACCTTCCCTGATGAGGGCACTCCATGCAGGGTGGTCCTTTTCCAGTGTCTCCCATGTCACAAATCAATTCCAAAGTTCTTTAGAGAGACCTTGAGAGTGTCCTGGTATCTCTTCTTCTGATCACCAAGTGAGCACCTTTCTTGTGTGAGTTCTCTGTAAAATAGTGTTTTAGGCAAATGGTATGTTTGGCATTCAATCAATGTGGCCAGTCCATTGGAGTTGTGCTCTCTATAGTAGGGTTTGAATGCTTGGTAGGTTAGCTCAAGAAGCGACCCCAGTGTCTGGTGTCTTATCCTGCCAGGTGATCTTCAGACTCTTCCTAAGACAATTCAAATGGAAGCGATTCAGTTTCTTGACATGGTGTGATAGACTGTCCAGGTTTCACAGGCATGCAACAATGAGGTCAGCACAATAACTCTGTAGACATTTAGTTTGGTAGGCAGTCTAATACCTCTTTTCTCCCACAGTTTCATTTGGAGCCACCCAAACACTGAGCTAGCTTTGGCAATGCATGTGTCGACCTCATTATCAATATGTAGGGTGTGTTCAGTGAAGACTAGTACCTCTGGTGTGAGGGCTACCAAATATAATCTTCCTAAATCACATGTCTGAACCTGTCATGTCTCTATTCTAAATCTCCCATGGTCCCCTACTGTGTTTAGTAAAAATGCAAATTCATCAACCTGACATTTAAAGTTCTCCACATTCAAAGCTCTGACCTATCTTTCCAGACTTATTTAATCTTGCTTACTCTCATGTTCTCTACATTCAATTCAGATTGGCCCATTTTTTACTGCCCAAACTCAGTCTTTTTTTTCTTCCCTCTGCACCTTTGTACAGGATGTCTCCCATGCCCAGAATCTGCTCCTTCCTTATCACCTCTTCAAACCCTTAATGTCCTTCAAGGCTAAGCTCAGACACTATCTTTGTTGGGAAGCTTTTCCTAATTTCTGCTAGTCTTGGTACTCATTCCCACCTCAACATATCATGTATTTACTTATATATTTTACATATCATATCCTCAGTAAAGCATGAACTCCTTGAGGATCAAAATTGTTTTCATTTTTGTCTTTGTGTATTCAAAGCACCCTAGTACAATGCGTGGCACAGAGCAAACACTTAAATCAATGATTGTTGAATTGAACAAACATGTATAGATTGTCTAGAACAGGGGTGGGAAACCTGCAGCCTCGAGGCCACTTGTGGTCCTCTAAGTCCTCAAGTACACTAATTCCTAAGTCCTCAGTCAAAGGGCCACACTTGAGGATTTAGAGGGCCACATACGGCCTTGAGGACACGTTTCCTACCCTTGATCTAGAATGTTGCTTCCAATTCTAATATTCCAAAACTAGCTTTCACTACATATAACATATTTCAATTTGCAGGAAATTTTGTCTGTCTTTTTCTCTTTTTATCACAATCCCTTCTCTCTCTCTCTCTCTCTCTCTCTCTCTCTCTGTCTCTCTGTTTCTCTCTCTCTCTTTGTTTCTCTCTCTCTCTCTCTCTCTCTCTCTAATTTATGTCTCATAATTATCAGGCATTGATGGTGTATTAAATGTCTTATAAACCAAGAGAAACTCATGAATGGAATGGAAAAATTAATGATATAAAGAATTTGATGTGATAAAAAGTTAATTGAGAATGCATAGTAACAGAGAATAGATTACTTAGTATATGCTTAGAGAAGTATTTTTGAATCATTTGTATTAAAGGGTGTATTTTAAAATAATTTAATTTAATAAGTTAATTTCTGTAAATCCATAGCATGATATAATGTTAGAGAGGAATGGGATCTGAGAGATCATGTAAGCTTAAGGTCCTCCTTTTTAAAGAGGAAGAAACTGAGATTTTCTTACTGTGTCAATCACTAATACCAGACCAATGTGGTCTAGTGATGCATGTCAAAAACATGAAGTAAACTGAATTTCAAAATAAGGTTACCAGATGTCACTCTCATCAGGGACAGTCCCTGACAGGGAGTTGTTCTTGGCTTTGTCTAAGTATTTCTTTACCGTTGTTTTTAAAAGAGACTCTGTAAAGTTTGCTTATTCTCCTCAGTCCAACCTGCCTCGACCCCAGCCTGGGGTCTTTGAGGTGATTTGCTTGAGAATGATTTGATTGAGGTAAAGTTGGTCTCATGCAGGGCCTTAACTAGGAATGAGTAAGCCAGGCCAAAGTAGTTTGGGTGAGGTTAAGAGAGCCACATTAGTGGCCAAAAGGAAAGTTCAACCACTTGTAAAGTTGTGTTAGGAGAAGGGTAGCCCATTCCCTTCATACTTGTGGTACTTGTGGGTGAAGGTGTTCCCTGAGAAAGATATGGGACTCTTAGGTGGTGTCCCAGGGTAATTGCTATGGTGGAATTTATATTGTATGGTGGCAAGCACTGGCAAATTCCATCACTTGAAAATAAAACCCTATTCTAGTTATATCTCCAGTCTCATATCTTCTGGCCTTTTACAACCAGGTAATTATATTTTCCCCAGGATATTATTGAACATTGAGATCTTATTGTGTTATTTTTATAATGGGTATATTTGGGAAGGTAAGATGAGAGTATTGTAAACCAGTCAGTGATACATTTTTTATTCTATCTGCGTAAGTTAAATATATCTTTTCTTTGTCCTTTTATTTATCCATAGCTAAGTGATACATTAGGCAGAAAACAATGAAATAGAAAAAGTATTTTACCTTATTATTTTAAATGATTAAAATACTTAATACATGAGGACATAGGAATAAGCTGCTGTAATTACCCAGGTTGCCTTATCATCCAGAAAATATATGACTGGAAAGAGAAGGGGACAGTCAGGAAGATAGAAGGTAGAAGAAGGGATAACAGATGAACAGCTACATAGTACCCACAAGACCCACATTAAAAAATCTAAAAGAAAACTTTTAGCACCTTGCAAAGATGCTCTGTGAACACTTTATGGGAGGATATGGGTCAGGATTGCCCAGTATAAGAAGGCATGGATGGATTGCCTGAGATAGTGCCCATACTAAGGAGATCATAGAACCACTGTAATACCAAAATAGTTAAGTCAAACCCTCAAAATCAATGATAAAGAAACAGAAGAGATTGTTAGAACTGAAAGCCCATAGCCTTTGAATAGTTCTCCAGAGAAAAAAATATTTTGCAGATGTTCAGAAAACAAAAAGGGTTTTAAAATTAAATCCAGATTCCCTTGTAGAGTAGGACCATTGATGCATCCATAAAAGCCATATCTGTGTAACAATGTTGGGTGCTTATGCAAGCACAATGTGATTAGATTCAAATTTAGATTGTATTTGGTCTTGCAATCAATTAAACAAATGTTTATGAGAGAACTACTATGTGACAGATGCTGTACTAGGTGCTAAGGATACAAATATAAAAGCAACATAGTAATAATAGTTGATACCTCTTCATTCTCCGCACATACATATGGACAGAAACATACATATGCAAACAACTATGAGTAATGGAGTTTTCTTTGCTAGCTAAATTTTTTTCTAATTGAATTCTTCTGGAAAACAAAATGACTCCATCCAAATGTTTATTTTAAAGGAAAATATAAAACAGGATGACTTTAAACCCAAGGTGTAGGCCTTTTTTTTTTAATGTAGAAGATTAACAAGTCGAATGTCTAATAAGTATTTGCATCTTTGAAAAAAGTAAATAGAGGTCAATCTAAATGACCTTCCAAAATGAGAAATGTGCAAAGGCACTAGTTAAAATATTCATTAGCATGGGAGGTAAATGTGCAAGATTCTTTATGGGACAAATAGATTCATGAATTAGAAAATAAAATTATAAATAAGGAACAAACAAAATATAGGAATTTGACGTAGGTATGATCCTATGGAATGATGTTTTAAAGGGAAAGTCAGCTTGAAAGGAATTATAAGTTCTTAAGAATCAAATTATAGAGACATGAAAAAAATGAGATTTAAGTAAAGAATTCTAGTTTTTGTGGGATAAATTTCTAACAGAAGGAACCAGAGACAAGAACTGAGATGAATAAAGAGAAGGAAACTACAAAGGGGATTTGTAAAATAGTTAACATTTACATAGCACTTTAAGTTTTTAAGAGAATTTTATACAAATTATTTTATCCTTCCAACAACCCTCTGAGATAAGTGCTGTTATCTCCATTTTGTAAATGAGGAAACTGAGGCTGAGAGATGCAGGATGCAAATGTAGGTTTTCCTGACTCTAGTTTCTCTCCACCACCATGTCACTTACCTACCACAGGCATTTGGAGTTCTGAAGAAGGCCAAACATTTAATTTGGAGAACAGAAATTTGGAGAATTATGGAAAAACTAGTGAAAATTTGAAGGACAATCTCCACATCTAATTTTTACATAAAAGGGAGGAATATAGAGTAAAGATCCAAATAAAAAGGCTTGAGGGGAAGAAAAAGAGAATGTAATTGGTAAGACTGGGTAGTAAGTAAAATAAATTGGTAAAGTAAATTGGTAAGTGAAACAATTTGTTGAGCTAAAGGATGATTTAAAAAAAAGGAATGAAGTTTGTGTGACTACAGAGTGATTGTTGAGACAAAAGAAAGAAGCTTGGGTGTATTTGTCATCTTATTGAGAGGAGATAAAAGGTTGTAAGGTCTTAAAGATCAGTTTAGGAGATAAGGTCTGAATTTCCATAAGTATTTTTTAAAAGGTACAATTTCATTTAGCATGCAGAACAGGTATACTGTTTTTTTTGTCTTTCTTTTTTTAGAACAGGTATACTTCTGCAGAGAACATTTCAGTTTGATGTTCTCATTTCTGCCACAGCCAAGGACTGTGTTTCAGTTAATGGCTACTTTCTCTCTTAGAAGAGAAGAAGGGTCTCAGGCAATATCCCTCCACACTGTAGGTTATTTGAGATAATGAAATTAGTATTACTAGCTGTGTGACCCTGGGCAAGTGACTTAACCCCAATTGCCTAAAAAAATGAAATTAGGGCTTCAATGAGGAGAAAAATAAAATATTTAAAGTGGCAGGGGAAAAATTTGATCCTTGTCAGGAGGTTGGAGTATTGAAGAATGTGACATTGAGGAGGAATGAGAGAAAAAAGACAATTCTATGATTCTTGAAGTTAAAATATGTGAGTATACACGTTTAAGTCTTTTCCTGAGTAGATAAATGCTCTCATTGGGAAGCAATTGCTTGTCCTCTGAAGAATGGCGAAGTAGAACTATAGATGTTATCATGTAAGAAAAATGCAGGACAAGGAAGGAAGAAGAAATAAGAGGAGGAGAGGGAGGAGGAGGAGGAGAAGAAGAAGGAGGAAGAGAAGAAAAAGAAGAAGAAATGAGCCTTAATAATTGATGATTTTCTAGTCAGAGGTACTGAAGTAGCTATTTGTTAATCTGATATTAACAGTAGAGGGACTAATGGCCATGTATCTAAGTCATTATAAAGAACTCAAGATTTGTCAAAGTGGTTGATTACTTAATTCAAAGGGCCACACTTGAGGACCTAAAGGACCACATGTGACCTCGAGGCTGCAGGTTTCCCACCACTGTAGAGATATGTTGTGTTTTTCCTGCCCACTGCCCACTGATAGTAAGATTTATAGAATTGAAAAATTGCCTTGTGAAGTGAACAGCTGAGTAAGAAAGAGGCATTGGAGAATGAAATTTAGATCTCTGCTTAAAATATAAGAATTATTAACTCCTGAGAAGGAGTAATGTACACCTAAGAAAGACTGGTAAGAATTGATTTGATTAATATCTTGAAAGTCTAATAAAAAAACCTTTTAATTTTAAAGAATGAGAAAGAAATAAGCTGACCTAGGTCAATACTAAGGTCTAGGAAACACAGAGAATAAAATTCCCCTTCAATGGTACCTACATCTTCTGACACAGGAAATTATCATGAAGGCAAGACAAGGAGACACTAGCCATTCTGCTTTTGACAGACAGAGAGAGCCCTAGCAGATATCTGGTTAATAGAAGTCACCCATTAGTACTATATCATATGTCTGTGCCAGGCTTATGATCTGATTCCTGAACTCTTCATCTATTTCCTCTTTCTGCTCTTGAGGGCTATAGTATAGTTACAATAACACAGGGGAAATCTAGCACAGAGTCTAAGTCAAAGAGGCATTCGCTAGAGACTGTGAGGTCTTCTGAGTTGCTCCTATTTGCAAATGACATTGTGCTGGTTCATCAAGCAGCCTAGAGCATTGCAGAGCCTGCTGGAAGAGATGCATAATCATTCAATTGTCCTAATCATCCATCCACATAGGAAAAAAAAAACAAGTGGTTAGAAAATGCTTATTATCCAGACTATAACATGTAGTTAGATAAACAACCTATAAAGGTTGTTCATCCATATATGTGTGAGTGTATGTATGTATATATATACACACACATATATACACACACATGCATATGTCTATATTTTATATAAAGGTACATGGTGGGCATGACGTGACTCAGCACACAACATATGTTCATGTTAGTGTATATACACATGCATGTATACTGTATGCATTATACACATTTATAACATGTATTGGTGTATATATAAATATCTTCATGTATTTATGGTATATACATATATAAGTGTGCATAAATTATATATATGTTGATAAACAAGCTTTATATATTGTATAATTAACAGGATGTTATATGGACATTCTAGATTTATTCTATGTCTATATACTATATATCTTTATACTATCTATATATTATGTGTATCTATATAGAATATATGTCTATATTATGGGTCCAACTCATTATATGCTATATATATATATATATATATATACATATATAAAGTATAATGTGGATATATAGTGGATAAGTATAATTGAAGGAATTAAAATTAAATAGCACTCAGATTTATATATATGTGTATTTATGTTTATATCTATATCCATAGCTATCTATACATGTACAATGAATTGGACCCAGAATTACATAGGAGAAGGCTTGCCATTAGAGAAATTTTGAAGTTCCTTTAATTCCTCACATTTCTCCCTGGGAAGAAAAAAAAAGGCCCATCTATTTCCATCTATTTAATACTTATATTCTACCAAGGCATCCTGGCATAGTGGATAGAGAGACAGTTTTGTAGTCAGAAAGACCTGGGTTTAAATTCCATCTCTGAAAAATAGGGACTGTATGACCTTAGGTGAGTCAATTAAACTCTAATTTCTCTAGGCAGCCATCTAAGACTAAAACTTGCAGGTGCTGAGATGAATCAATAGGAGGAGCTTCCTCACTTGGAGACATTCATGCTAATGAAATCATGGGTTTGGGCTAACAAAAATACCACCAGAATTGTATCTGAGCAATTAAAATTGAATAGAATAACATTAGAATAATGGAGACAACATTCTAGATGTGACCTAGTGGTAACACATAACAAATAAGGAACTCTGAAGAAGAATAAGAGTAAAGAAAATAGAGTAAGGTATGGAAGTATTACATTATCAAAAAAAAAATCTTGTGGCAAGAGGGAGGGATCAACTTTGAGCATTATATTTGCTCTGCTGGTATTATTGTGATGTTGAAAGCAAGTGAGGAAGGACTCCTGACCATTGGGTGAAATCTTTGTGGCAAGCTCATCAGAGGATAAGGGCAAGAGTTGCATGGGATAGGAAGGCTTATGTGGACTGTGATTTGAATCTGGAAGAGATATTCACATTTGAACGATCATAGGTGTATCTGAGTTTTTTGAGTTGTTTCAAAAGACAAAAGGGAAAAGTTGTGATGCCTGTGAAGATTAAAGACTGTGTATAAAAATAACATAAGTAGTTTGGGCTTTATTATGACATGTTTTTGATCTGGATCTGTGATTTCTTTGGTAAAAAGAGTTCCCTGTGCTAATGCCTGAGAGGAATGAAAGTTTAAATAACTTGTCCGGGATTTCTCAAAGGCAGGGCTTAAACCCAGGTCTTCTTGACTCCAGGACTGGTGCTCTATGACCCATACCACACTGACTTTCAAGATGTGAGGCACTCACTTTAATACAGGGATCTGTAACTTAGTGTGATATCCCTTTCACCAAGGCATACTGTAACCCTTCTAAGTGTTCATTGAGAGCATCTACAGATGACATATTCATCACCCTAGACCCCAATTGACAGCAAAACTCTTCACTCTTATCTAGGCTGCTCTTCAGATATGAGACACCCAGGCCATTACTGAGCTTGTACTTGGAAACCTTTCCAGATTGTGAGAATGTGTCAGAACCTTGCACTCAGCTGCTATGGTCTTTAAAAACCCATGGTACATTCTCTACCCTATGGTAAAGCCTTAGAGCAGGATTTTCATGGAGGTGGGGTTATTTAAATTGGCTAAAGGACTCAGTTGGCCATTTCCTTAGTATTAATTATTACAAATGCAAATTAGACTATGTATAGACTATATATATATATACATATATATGTAAAACTGGGTGATACAGTGGATAGAGCATTGGGCTTGGAATCAGGAAGATACCTTCATGAGTTCAAATCCAGCCTCAGACACTTAGTAGCTGGGTGACTGTGGGCAAATCACTTAACTCTCTTTGCCTCAGTTTCCTTATTTGTAAAATAAGTTGGAGAAAGAAATGGCAAACCACTCTAGTATCTTTGCCAAGAAAACCTTAAATGGGGTCATGAAGAGTCATACATGACTGAAACGACTGAACAATAATACAAATGTTAAGTTCTTAGGTTTGACCCTTTTATGGACAAGTCATGAGCAGCTATTTCTCAAGCATGTTTCTGGCACAAGAAGGTAGAAAGACGATATGGATGAACCATTGTAAATCTATTCCTTAGTAGTAAAAAAAAAATACAATCCAGAGTTTAAGTTTTACT
This sequence comes from Vombatus ursinus, assembly GCF_900497805.2. NCBI lineage: Eukaryota > Metazoa > Chordata > Mammalia > Diprotodontia > Vombatidae > Vombatus > Vombatus ursinus. Next base: position 33,922,829 of record NW_020954557.1, on the reverse strand, counting down.
GTTCAATTCTGTCTACTGCTTATATAAAGAATAGCACCAAGATATAATGAAAAACACCAGATTGGAAAAGGTTTAATCTAGTCTTTCAGGCTAGCAACCAACTTCTGCCCTGTAAATTTAATTGACTGAGCAGTTGTGATAAGGCCTGTAAAAATAAAGACAAAATTTGATCATGTTTATTCCCTCATTCCCAGGGCCAATAAAAAATTCAAATCAATATGTATTTGTTTGAACCTAGTGAGAGGCTGTATCCTTGGGGTTATATTGCTCAACATTTTTATCAATATCTTAGATAAAAACTTAGATGGATCGAATTTAAGGTCGACAGAAAGCAGGGAGAGATGGCTAATATGTTGAATGGCAGCATTAGGTTAAAAAAAGACCTTGATATGTTGGAATAATTGGCTGAGATGTAAGAAGATAAAATTTATTTGGGATAATTTTGAAGCCTTACACATCTAAAAATCAAGTACGGAAAGTGCAAGATGAGGGAAATGTGGCCAGACAGCAATATGTATGGAAAAAAGAAAAAAAAATGCCATGACTTTGAGTGTAGTATAATGTCAGTATTAGTAAGTAGATAATACATTTATTAGTTTTCTTCACTTAGAGGATATTTACTATGCTTATTGAATTGAAATGAATCTGGCTGACAAAGGAAATAACATGATCTTACATTGTGTTAGTAGCAAATAGTGACCAGGATTAGAATTCCACTGTACTGTGAGAGTACACATGGAATAGTGTATAGACAGACTACTGGACTCTGTAGTCAGGCAGATCTGGGTTCAAATCCCACCTTTGATGTTACTGGTGTCACCATGGATGCATCACTTAACCTCTCTGAGACTCAGTTTTTCAGATTTGTAAAATGAATATAATATCTACAGTAACTAAATCACAGTGTTATTGTGGGGAACAAATGAGATAATATATGCAGAGCTGTGCATATTTTAAGGTTCTGATTGTTGGTTTTTATCATTACTCTGCACTGAGTAGATAGGGGCAGCTAGGTGGTGTAGCAGGTAAAGTGCTGGGCCTGGAATCTGGAAGACTCCTCTTCCTGAGCTCAAATCTGGCCCCAGACACTTACTAACTATGGAACCCTGGGCAAGTCACTTAACCCTGTTTACCTCAGTTTTCTCAACTGCAAAACAGGCTGGAGAAGTAAATGGCAAACCACTCCAATGTCTTTGCCAAGAAAACCCCAAATGGGGTCATGAAGAGTCAGACATTACTGAAAACAACTGAGCAAACAGAATAGATCTGATATAGTTCTGGGCATCACATTTTAAGAGGAATATTAGCAAATTGGAATTTGTCTAAAGAAGGGCGACTACCACGGTGAAGGAATTTGCACCTATGTCATGAAGTTCTGTTGCACAAACTATGGATGTTTGACCTAGAAAAAAGAATGTTTGGTGTGGGGTGAGGGTACGGGAGGGCTACGATTGCTGACTTCAAATATTTGAAAGTTGTCATGTGGAAAAAAATAAGACATTTAGGCACTTTTTTCTTATGGTTGCATGATTTCTGATGTCCATAGGTCATAAATTTCAGATACTCTAATGATTCTTACATTATCTCTCCTCTGTTTTCCAGTTCAGTTGTTTTTTGCTGATACTTTACATATGCTTCTATTTTTTAGAAGTGTATTCTAATATTCCCCAGTCCACAGACTTCTCTGTCTACATCCCTTTGTTAACCTGGATGGAAAAATTACTTACTGTGACTTTTTCTTGAAGTACCCAAGCAGGGTTCAGTCTGGTGCATTTTCTAGATTCACGTGAAGTTGTTGGATAGAGTGTGGTTATATTTCTTCCTACTACTCTACCATCTTCCATCTGCTAATATCACAAAGACCTCTGATTTTGCCAAAATAAATATTCCCTCCACTGACCTATCTGATTATAAATCTCTTCAAATTTATCTAAACTGATTCTTGGACAACAGATACACAGACCACCACTACCATTACCACCTAAACAACTAGATTAGAGTTATGAACTTGGAAGGCTGGATTTAAATCTTGCATCTTACTAGATCTATGATTCTGGGGGAGTCATTTAACTCCTCTAAGTGTCAATTTCTCATTTCTAAAATGGGGATAATTATAGGGGCAGCTAGGTAGCAGAGTGGATGTCAGGAAGACCTGAGTTCTAATCTTGCTTTAGAAACCTACTAGTTGTGTTGTCCTGGGCAAGTGAGTAACCCTGCTTAGCTTCAGTTTCCTCATCTATAAATAGGGATAATAATAGAACCTACTTCACAGGGGTGTAGCAAATATCAAATGAATTAACATATGGAAAGCATTTTGTGATCCTTAAAGCATTATATGGATGCTAGCTAGTGGCAGGAGTAATAATGGTAATATTCATTGCTCCATAGGATTGTTATAAGGATCGGTTTAGATAACATATGTAAAGTGCTCTTTACAAAACTTAAAGTACCATATAAATTATTGTCATTACCAAGCATAAAACCAAAGCAAATCCTTATTCAAATGGTTTGAGGTCAAAACATCTTGAAAATATCTTCTTTTTGGCCATAGGGCAGACGTATTTGCTTTCAGGCTGGCTTTGCCGTTCACTGGCTATGTTAGCATAGTCAAATCACTTAATTTCCCAGGGCTTTGCTCGCCTTCTCTATCAATCTAGGATGGCTCGTGTGGTTGTACCTATAGGCAATAAAAAAAATGGTTCTGAGATGAACTATTTAAAAAGCCAGTCAAGATAAATTCTAGGTGATAGGATTGGGCCTAGGTCTATGAAAAGAATGTAACTATTCAGGGAGAATATTCCAAACAGAAATTTGGGAACTACTTTTTTTTTTCAATTCACATGGATTTCCTAGGAAGTGTATTTCTGGCAGAATCTGGATGGGATGCCAGCCAGCTTCCCATCTCACATTTATGTTTGGCCTAGGACTGATCTACAAACTACAGACCCCCAATTCTCCAGTGTCCCAGGGGAGCAGTTTGCTTAAAGGGTAGTTTATTTCCTGTGATAGCAATCCTTTTTGGCTTAAAGTATGAAAAGCATTTGAGAGCTCTGGTTAGAAGATGGCCTGGCAGGATGAAAATACCATTTCTCTACATGTCAGACTTTGACAAGCCAACTGGTAAACTGCTGGAGGGCAGGCAGGTCACTGGTTCCTCCAGTCCATTTAGTTATGTAACTAGCCATTGATGGCCTCTAAGTTAAGGAATAAATCATTTTCTTTTGAAGAGATTTTAAAGCATGTAGAGGGAAGACAATTATGAACCTATATCTTTTCAATAGGAAAAAAAAAGCATAGTTTTCTGGGAGAAGAAAAAGCCCTACCTAATTTTGTTCTAGTGAGAACATCGCTTTAACCAGAGCAAGTTTATATAACTTAGTGAGAAACACTTTGCAGGAAATTAAACCTTCCTTCTTCCTTATTTCACCTTTACCTTTTCCACCAACCTGTGAGCAATAAGATGCAGAAATCTGATGAAGGTCAATCAAATTATTTACTGAATTTAATATGCTTGGTTTAGGGAAATTTATTTTTAAATTGTCACATAGTTCATGGAGCGCGCTGTATTTCCCTCTAGCTAATCATTGGAAGATGGCTCATGAAATAATTCAATCTGACTAGCAGTTAACTGTTTTCTGGAGACTGGTATTGTTTTGACATGGGCCACATTGAAAACATATGGTCTTTCATGTCTCCTGTCTTGTGCTTGCCTCTAAAATATGTTTATTTTACTCGTGAAAAAACACGTTGTTTCCTAGTCCTGTACAACCTTCTGGTGAATAGTCTCACTCTCACACAGTCTAAGTGGGAAAGCATAAGTGCTTATGAAAGGGAGATGTGAGATTTTCTTGAATTGCTATGCTTAACATATAGGTGCCAACTTAAAAAGCACTGTTTTTCAAATGCTCAGCTTTCAAAGCAATGGTTAGGATCAACTTTGTGTAATCTTTGAATGATCCTGGGTCCCCTCAAAATTAATGTGGACTTGACCAGAACCTGCCCTTTGCACAAAGATGAGTCATTTTTTCACCCTTCAGATCCTTCAGCCACTCATAGCTCATGTCCTTCAAAGCACATATACTGACCCTTACCCAAACTATGGGGTGACTAGATCATGGCCTTTTTTTGATATAATCAGTGCCATTAAGGCCACAAATTGCATGCTGTCTGTCATGTGGTAAGGTAGTGTGGCTATTCCATAGTTACATTTGTTGTTCATTTTTCAGTCATGTCTGACTCTTTGCAACATCATTTGGGGTTTTCTTGGCAAAGGTACAACAGTGGTTTGCTATTTCCTTCTCCAGATCATTTTATAGATAAGGAAACTGAAGTAAACAGGGTTAAATGATTTGCCTGGGGTCACACAGCCAGGGAGTATCTGAGGCTGGATTTGACTCAGGAAGATGAGTCTTTCTGACTCCAAGCCCAGAGCACTATCCACTGTGCCACCTATCTGACCAGTCACTTAGACATGTTCTAACCAACAATGTCAAATGCTGGTTATAACTGTCACATGTCAAGTGATCATATTCTCTTCAATCCAGTGATACTGGCTTTCTGGCTGTTCCACAAAAAAGATATTCCATCTCTAAGCTTCAGGCATTTTCTCTGGTTGTCCCCCACGCCTGGAATGCTTTTCCTCTTCCACTCTGACTACCAACCTCCCTGGCTTCCTTTAAGTCTCAACTAAAATCTTATCTGGGCATCTAGGTTGTGCAGTGGGTAGAGCACAGTGCCAGGAAACAGAAAGACTCATCTTTGTGAGCTCAAATCTGGCCTCAGCTGTGTAACCCTGGGCAAGTTACTTAACCCTGTTTGCTTCAGTCTTTCATCTATAGAAATGAGTTGTAGAAGGAAATGGCAAACCACTCCAGTATTGTTGTCAAGAAAACCCCAAAAGGGATCATGAAGAGTTGGATATAACTAAAAATGACTCAATACAAAATCCTATCTTCTATAGGAAGCCTTCCCCAACCCTTCTTAATTCAAATGCCTTCCCTCTGTTAATTATTTCTTATTTATCCTGTATATAGCTTGCCTTGTACCTATTTTTATGTGGTCATTCCTATTAGATTGTAAGCTCATTGAGGGCAAGACCTGTCTTTTTATATCTCCTGCTCTTAGCACAGTGCATGATGTATAGTATGCTCTTAATAAGTGTTTAATGATTAATTGATTGATGATCAAGGAAAAATAGACTAAGAACTGTCATGTGAATTAGGAATTAAATATTTTTTTTCTGCTTGGCCCAGAAGATATAGCTGGGATCAATGTGTGGAAGCTGCAAAGTAGTTTATTTAGATTTGTCATAGGAGAAAACTTTCTAATAATTAGAACTGTCCAAAAGTGGAATTCTTCTTGATGGGAGATCTTTAAGTAAAGACTGCATGACCATTTACCAAGTTTTGTCCTGTGGATTCTTGGTTAGGTAAGGGTTAGACTACATGATCATTGACATTCTTTCCAAATCTGAAATCCTATAATTCTATGAAGTTATCTAACATCTCCAAAGCCTCAACTTTGTCATGTATAAAATGAGATAATAATGCCTACATAGGTGTCCTCCTTGAAGGCAGGGATTTAAAAAAAAATTCATCTGTGTATTCCCACAATGAAGTGACTTGCAAATATTAGGTTAGAAAGTGCTTTATAAATATCTGTTGAATTGATTACAAATGTAAGCTATCATTGTTATAGAATGTCAGGGAGGATCTTGGAGATTATCTATCTGAAGCATAAATTCTCTTTATAACATTACTGTCAAGTGAATATTCAATTTACTTCCAAATAAATAGTTTTGTTAAAGGAACATGAAAGCTACTAATGTGATCATTCAGGTACATTGAAATAAAATCACCATTGTTACACAGATTCTATGAAAGTATGGCTACTTGTTGAATATGAAATTAACATCTCTTCTCAGGGTGTTTAATGCATTAGATGGTGGAGTGCATTATGATTTAAATGAGCTTGTATCTCCTTTTTAATACTGTGTAGAGATTTCCTTATCTTTTACTCTTATAATATTAGTTTTAGTTTCTATAATATTAGAATAGACCATGCATAGGATTGAAATTAGAACAGTTGCAATGTATTTATAGAAGGTTTATAACTAGGAAAAGACATGAGATTCCTATAATTCTTCAACTTAATTACAAGAAGATTCAATGTCTGTTTGTACTCCCTGACCTGCAAGTTGCCTTACTAGCCCCATCTCTGGGACTTTGTAATTCTTCATATAATGTTACACAAGAACTATGTAGCACCAAAGTTTTTTTCAGTCTTAAAACATTGGAATGATACTTTCCCTTGAAGATTAGAGATCCTGATAATACTTCAGTAGATTCTAAGAGAAGCAAGAATCACTACATATTTACAAGTCCTTTCTCAGTACTTACTTGAAAGCTTGAATGGGTTAATAATCTCATTAAGGTGGTACTCCCTCTAATAGTACAGTTTCCCCTAATCAATTAAACATTTCTTAAGCACCTACTGTGTGCCAGGAACTGTGCTTAGCACTTGCAATTAATCTACTTCTTTTTATGCCATGTAATTTTTGTCTATAAATTCTCCATAAAGAATCCATTCAAAGTGCTGATGGCCTTTCTCTCAGTGTTTTAACATATGGTTACCATGTTACATTCAGCTGGTTCCACATTATCTCTTGTTTTTGGTATACGATTGACTTACCTCCTTTTCTAAGTACATTTCTGAAGTCTATAAGAATATCAGTTAAATAGCAGAACAATCCCCCAGGGAAAACTCATTTTTTGCAAACTGATTTCCAATGGGCATAATTTTCCTGTCCTATGGCCCACATTTCAAAGAATAATCACTTATCTTTATTTGAGGTATTGTGTGAGAGAAGGAAAAAGAACCAGCCTGACTTTAAGCACTCTGGAATTCATTCAAGATTCAAAAGGTTAAAAATGGTTCTAGGTAGCCTGAGCCAGTGTAATAAGAATGACAATTCTAACTAAATTAGTTTGTTTATTCAGTGCCATGCCATCAAACTACCAAATAAGTTATTTTACAGAGCTAGAAAAAATAGTAACAAAATTCATCTGGAAGAACAAAAGGTCCTGGAGATCAGAGGAATTAATGGGAAAAAATTGTGAAGGAAGGTGGCCTCACCATACCAGATCTCAGACTGTATTATAAAGTGGCAATCATCAAAATAATCTGATACTGGCTAAGAGATGGAGTTGGTGGACGAGTGGAATAGATTGAGTACACAATACACAGTATTAAATGACCATAGTAATCTAGAGTTTGATAAATGCAAAGATACCAGCTTTTGGGACAAGAATTTACTATATGACAAAAACTTCTGGGAAAACTGGAAAGCATTTTGGCAGAAACTAAGTATAGAGCAACATCTTACACATATACCAAGATAAAATCAAATTGGGTACATGATTTAGACATAAAGAGGTGATACCCTAAGCAAATTAGGGGACCATGGAATAGTTTACTTATCAGACTTATAGATAATGAAGAATTTATAACCAAACAGAAGATAGAGAACATTACAGGATGTAAAATGTATAATTTTTATTACATTAAATTAAAAAGGTTTTGCACAAACAAACGCAATGCAGAAAGGAAATCAGAAAACTGGGGAAAATTTTTTATAGCAAGTTTCTCTGATAAAGTCCTCACTTCTCAAATATATAGAGAATTGAGTCAAATTTGTAAAAACTACAAGTCATTCTCCAATTTATAAATGGTCAAAAATGTGAACAGGCAGTTTTCAGACAAAGAAATTAAGGCTATCTGTAGTCATAAGAAAAAATGTTCTAAATTGCTATTGATTAGAGAAATGCAAATTAAAACAACTCTGAGGTACCACCTCACACCTATCAAATTGGCTAATATGACAGAAAAAAATGACAAATGTTGGAGGGGAAGTGGAAAAATTGGGATACTAAAGCACTGTTGGTGGAGTTGACAACCAACCCAACTCTTCTAGAGAGCAATTTGGAACTATACCCAGAGGTCTATAAAACTGTTCATACCTTTTGACCTAGTAATACCACTAGTAGGTCTCTATCCCAAGGAGATTTTTAAAAAGGAGAAGAAAGGGACTTTTATATGTACAAAAATATTTATAGACGTTCTCTTTTGTAGTGGCAAAGAATTAGAAATTGAGGGGATGTCCATCAACTGGGGAATGGCTGAACAAGTTGTGGTATATGATTGTGATGGAATACTGTTTTGCTACAAGAAATGATGAGCTGGATGCTTTCAGAAAAATGTGGAAAGATGTACATGAACCAATGCAAAGTGAAATAAGTGGAACCAGGAGAACATTATACACAGTAATAGCAATATCATATGATAATCAACTGTGAATGACCTAGCTATTCTCAGCAGTACAAAGAACCAAGATAATTCTAAAGGGCTTTTAATGAAAAATGCTATCTATGCCCAGAGGAAAAAATTGATGGAATCTGAGTACAGATCAAAGCATACTATTTTTTACTTTCTTTATTTGTGTGTAAGTTTTTTTTGTCTGTGTTTTCTTTCATGACATGACTAATATGGAAATATGTATTGCATCACTGCACATGTATAACCTATATACAATTGCTTGCTTTCTCAGCAAGGGAGAGAGAGGAGAGAAACAGGGAGTGAATTTGAAACTCAAAATTTAAAAAAAAAAGAATGTTGAAATTGTTTTTACATGTAATTGGAAAAAATAAAGTATATTAGAAAAACAAAGAATATTCTTAGCCCCTTTTAAGGATATGAACAAGGGGACTGAACAAATAAAAACTATTGGCATTTGGGGGGAAAAAGCAAGGTGTGTATAATAGAAATTTAGTTTCATGTATAATTTTCTTTTTCTGTTATTTGGAGTATTTAGAAGCATTTGCATTTTCTGGTGTTTGTTAACATCAAAATATTCCTAAAAGAAAAAAAGTGGTTCAATCTATTACTCACTGTCTGGAGTTTCTTGAGATTATCCACCTGGATAAACCGAAGAATTAGAACATTTTTCCAGTTGGGCCATTTCAACTTTTCCAAGAGTTTCTTCATGAAAATATAAATTCAAAATGTGGATTGTAGGTTCTATTTATTATGAGAGGGAGATAATAATAACAACTAAAAAGTAATCATTTTGGAGATTTGAACTATTCCCATATGAACAGCTCATGAATTCTCAAGGTTAAGGCATTTTAGAAAGATATTTTGATTTAATGGAAGTTACATAGACATAGAGATGAGAGAATCAGGTCAACAGTTATTAGTATGCTTAGACAATACTTATACAGGCTCCTCTTGGAATAGAAATAAGTCATCCAGAACCTGAATGAGCTGAAGTAATGAATACAATAAGCTACAAAGACATTTGAAATTGGGACACTGTCAAATTATTTTTAAGTAAGTTCAAAGAGCTAAAATTTGAAGGATATTATTTTGAGGGGAGATTATTTTATGACAGCATTTTCATATACTAATTCAATAACCATAACAAATTTTGCAACTCAAGAAAAAGGCACAAAGTGATTCTGAAAGTGTAGCTTATTTGTGAACAATTGAATCATGGAAATGACTTGGGTGGAGGAAGGGTCAGGCATAATAGCTATCTAAAAGTATTTTTGAAGGGTTGTTATGTGGAAGAAGGATCAAACTTTGTATGGCCCCAGCAGGGAGAATTAGCAGCAACTGGCGGAAGTTATAAGGTGGCAAGTTTCAGCCTGATGTCCTAACAATTGTAAATCTCCCAAGTGGAATGATATGCTTCTGAAGATTGTGGGTTCCCATTTACTGGAAGTTTTCAAGCAAAAAACTTGTGGATGACCACTCATTGCCTGATAAGGAGAAGAATGGGTTCCTGTAGAGATTTCAAGTTGGACTAGATGGCCTTTGAGGTCATTTTCATTTCTTGAGATTCTGTAAAACAAGTGGTGCATGCTTGGGGAACTTCCAGAAAAACAGTCCAGTGTTATGGATAGTGGGACACATGATGAGGAATAGTCAGGGATAAAGATGGAAATGTAGGTTGGAGATAGATTGTAGAGGTTCTTGAATCCTAAGTTTAAAATCAAAGAAACAAATTTTAGACTTCATTTAGTAGGTAGTCAAATGTCAAAATAATAAACTATAAGATAAATTCTCATAGGCCACTTGAACTTCCTGACACTCAGTTTCTTCATCTGTAATGTATAGATAACAATATTTGTGTCACCTATCAAACAGACTTATTTTGAGAAAAATCCATAGTGAAACTCAAAGAATTTTATAAATGTAAAATTTAAAAAATAATCATATAGTTCTCATTATTTATTCTCTTCACAGTTTCCATTTCTCTTTGATGGGAGTTTGTTCTTGAGCCAATAGAATCTCACATATTCTATACTGAGGATGCAGCAATATCTAAAAATTCATCGTGGTAAAGTGGAAGGAACAATGGATTTGGAATGAGAAATGTCAGTTTGAGTCCTAGATCTCATATATATAATTTATGTGATTGTGGATAAGTCACTTACCCTCTCTGGGTTTCATTTTTCTCTTGTTAGGTGGAAACAAAACTTTTAATACTACTATCTCATAAGATTGTTATCTTCCAAGTCAAATGCCAATGCTTAGATGGCTTTAGTTCTAATCATGGACCAACAACTTTCTACTGATTTGAATTTTGATCAATGTGAAATTGGATACTGCCTGCTAGAGATAGGCAGCAGTAACAGCCAAACACGAAGTCAGCATGCACTATCTACACAAATACATATATATATATATATATATACACACACACACACACACACACATACACACACATGTGTGTGTGCATACTCACACAATACCCATATGTACATATGTGCACATACATACATGCATATATGTATACACACGCACGTGTGTGTGTGTGTGTGTGTGTGTATGTGTAGCCAAGAGAGGTTAATGTGCATATAGTGACCCTGCCTATAAGGCCATTTGAATCCCAAGCTATGCTAATGTCACTAGGAGTGAAGACAATCCATGACATGAAGGGAGAAAAACCTTTGTCACATGAGAGTATAGATGAGAGCCTGGAACTTCCATTAGAGAGTATTCCATCAGTATTTATAAACTGTGTTGAACTGAACTAATATTCTTTGCCTCAGTTGTACTCATGTGACTGGGGGTGGGAACAACCTAGTGAGAAATGATAAAAGTCCAAAAGGAAGGGTGTGACCAGTCAGGATGAAAAAATCATACACCTAAAACTATAAGGGATTTCAGAGGTCATCACCTCCAACTCCCAAATTTTATAGCTGAGGAAGCTGAATCCAGTGAAGTTAAGTGACTTGTCCAATGTCACACAAGTAATAAGCATCAGTGGGAGATCTGAACCCAGTTCCTCTGTCGCCAGAGCTTTACTGTTGAGACAATGACAGAGCTTTGATCTATACAACAGAATCCTTTAACCAGATGTTAACTGATTCCATGAGCAGTGCCAGGGAGTAGTTGCTGCTATCCAAAGCATTTTCCTCGATGATCATGTTATACTTTAAGCAGTCTACTACTCCATGATGAGTTTGGACGCTTAATCAAGGACATATGACTTATTAAGAAACAGATTTTGCTGGTACTGAGTGGTAGCATGATGGTAGATAAATGTGTAGAAAGTGTGAGACTTATGTTCCCCGTGTTTCAAGGAAAATACTGCCAATTCAGCCTGCATGTTTACAGCAAATCTTTCGATCTTGAAGCTATTGCTGTTTTGCCTCTGGAAAAAGATAGTAGGAACACAAGCAACATTCTAGTTGTAATAGCTCATTTTGCCCCTGTATACAATTAATTCCACCAAGAACCAAAGAGTTTCTATCATTGCTAAGGAGATTTGAGAGAAATATTTTTCTGCCAATATATATTTTAGCCAAAATAGAGAATTTGAGGAGAAATTTCTTAAGGAGCTGTTAGCTTTGGTGGAATTCAAAAAGTCTAGAACCATATCTTACCTTTAGGGAGATCTGTGGCCCAAGTTCTTCAACTGTACCCAGTTGGACATGGTGGGAGCCCTGAAGCCTCAGCAGAAAGCTCAGTGCAGTCACCCTGTGGCATTTCCAGTATATGCATAGGATTCTAACAGGACTAATGCTGAAGGTTTTATACTATATCTGCAGTTAGCAGGTCTATGCTTTCTGTCATCTGAAGTTGATCAATCTATCTTTCAGGGCAATAGCTGGGTAAGATGCATGATGAGAACAGAGCCAAAGCTGGGTGGTTAAGGACCTTTGTCACCAAGTTATGGCTCAGTAGAAGAAGGAAGAAAGCTCTCTGTTTATTCTTGCTTTGACTAAGAGCTTACTCAGTGCAGTTTGAGCACAGGCGGAGTCCTGTCCTACTTTCTGCCTCAAAAAGAGGCCAGGTGCCAAAGTGGGCCCCGGTGTAAGGAAGCGCTCAAGTAAGTCACCCATCTCTCTCCTCTAACCTAGGGAGAAACTCCTGAAGACAAAGATTTTTGTAGTTATGAAGTGATCTCTCAAGCTCTGCCAGCAGGCCTTGAAGAAGTTGCCTTGGCCTAAGTGCTTGGTATCATCAGTCATTCTGGCATTTAGTTTTAGACCACTGAAGCTGAAATCAAAAGTGCTTCTTTGTGAGAACAGCACTGACTGGTCTATTTAGTCCAGACATAAATCTCCCAGTCATGTATGGTGCTTTTTGCAAATAGAAAGATGTGTTACAGGAGGGCTCTCTTATTTGCCTTTTTAGAGTCATTTCCATATCTACCGCCATGTAGGCCTTAACCACAATCCAAGTGTTTAGTCAGTATTATTGCATTACACTCATGTAAGCAGAACCCGGAGAATAATATTCATAGTAACGACAATAATGTAAATGATTTCATTGTTGTTCAGTCATGTCTGATTCTTTGTGACCCCATTTGAGGTTTTCTTGGCAAAAATACTGCAGTGGTTTGTTATTTCCTCCTCTAGCTCATTTTACAGATGAGGAAATAGAGGCAACCAGAGTTAAGTGACTTGCCCAGGGTCACATGAACTAGCAAGGGTCTAAGGCCACATTTGAACTCAGAAAGATGAGTTTTCTTGACTCTAGGCCCAGTGCTCTATCCACTGTACCACCTAACTGCCCAAAGGTAAACAAAAACCACATTAAGAGACAGCTGAACTCCGATTAATTGTGATAACCAATCTTGGTCCCAAAGAATAAGTTTCCCTTCTCTTGGTGGAAAGGTGAAGGAACTACCTATACAGAGAGAGCATGTGCTCAGACATTCTCGTAGTTATGTTACAGAGAGTGAGGTTCAGTGATGGAGGTGTATATTAGAAAATAGTTGTTATATGAAAAGAAAAGCCACCGATAAAACCTTTAAAAAACTCATGTAGCTGAAGGTCTTGGTAGTTACCTCTATGAATCTTCACAGAATAAATGAATGGATGAAGGAATGAATGAATGGTTTGTTTGATTTATAAATTAGTGGTCTAAAGCTAAAGAGGGCTGCAAAGGCATATAGTCCTACTCTGTCATTCTTCAGAGGAGGAAATTGAGGGCTAGAGAAGTTAAGTGACATACTTAGGGTCATATGGGTAGCAAGTACCAGAGATGAGATTTGAGCTGATGAAGTCCTCTCAGTCCAGAGCAAGTACTCTTTCCACTGTAGCTCCCCCAACCCAAAGTCAGAAATAAGGGCATTTACAATGTGAATGCTTACTAAGAGAAATGGAAATTCTCTTAAAGATACTGAAATCCTGAGTCCAAAAAAATGGGAAGATTGGTGATCAGGTTGCAACCTAGAAATTTTTTTGGCATAGCTAGTATAGCCAGATAATGCAATATGAGTTCAAATCCTACCTCAGACACTTATTATCTGTGTGCCTCTGGCAAGTCATTTAATTTCTCTCAGCCTCTTTTTCTTCATCTGTAAAATGGGGATAATAATAACACCTACCTTATTGGGTTGTGGTGAAAATCAAATGAAAAAATAAATGTAAAGAACTTTTATAAATCTTAAATTGTCATCATCATCATAATCATCATTATCATTATTATAACTGTTATTTTCATTCCCTGTTGTCTACTGGGACATCTGCATACCTGGTTTTTCTCAAATGACACATGCCAGCAGTACACAGAAGTTAAATGAGCTCTCTATGACATAATAACTGCGGGCAGGGGTAGACATTTAACGTCCCATTAATATACTGCAGTCCTGAACAAGATATGGCCGGGAAAATACTCAAGAATGTCCACATGTTGTCATTTCATCAAAAAAAAGCAAACAACAGCAGTGGCAGCTAGCATTATTTTAGGATGAGACGACAGAGTGAAAAGTGGCTATATGTCTCTAAAGCCTGGAGGACTTTCCATAACCCAGATTTCCATTCTTGTTAAGTCTGTAGGAACCAATGGCATGGAATTGGATATGTCCCCCCCGCAATAATATCCTACAGACCTAGTTGTTTTTAAATTGACTATCCACAAAGAAATCCAGATGTTTCAGGAGGGGCAAAAAATCCCTATACCAAAAGATCTGTCTTCCTCACAAAAAGATGAATGCAGCAGGAGTGAAGTGATGATACCCACCTCAATTTCAGAATCTCAGACTGATGGGAAAAGATCTGGACTATTGACTACTTTTTCCATTTACTGCCCTTTTACCGGATAATGGTATTTAATACTCCAAGTCCAGACTTAGAGCCTGAATTTTCTTCTACCACAAAAAGTGCTGAAGAGCCTCTCCTGATCAGATAATAAGCCATGAGCAGGCAGCCACAAGGCACAGAGATGGCCACAGAGTACATTTGGTACTTAATCATATATATTTTCTAAGAGTTCAGCCTTGAGCACATTTTTATTGATTAGAGATAAATGCTTAGAAATAGCTATACAACCACACTGCTATTTAAAGATAAATTAGTTATAGTTGTTAACCCTTTAACTTCCAGGTATAGGGAAGAGACACTACTAAAACTGAGAATGAATAGATATCCACCCTAAGAAATATTAATTAAGCAAACATTTATTAAGTATCATAAAGTACAGACTCTTAGACACAGGGAAGATGGAACATGAAAATATAGATATAAAGTTTAGATGTCATGATACCTGTCTTCAAGGGGCTTATAGTCTAGAACAAAAATGGGATGCCCACATAGATAGGTATGCCAGGGGTGGGAAGGATCCAGATCTAATTGGCTCTCAAGAGCTGATTGTTAAATTTTCAGGGGACCATTTCTATCTCAGAAGTCAGCAAATGTTACAAATAGGACTTGATTTATTATTTTGCTGATTTTCTAGACTTGAGAAAGTGATGGAGAAAACTTTAAAATGGTCTTGTATATAACCCTCCTCCCCAAGAGTTGGTTGTTAAACACTTACCAGTATACCATAGGTATAGCACACAATATTACATGGTAAGTATTATTAGAGAGGCACAAAACCAAGTCTATGTGAAATCTGAATACATAGGTTATTACCAATTGGTGTGAGTGTGTATGTGTGTGTATGTATGTGTGTGTGTGTATATGTGTATGTGTATGTATAAGGGAAGGCTTCCTGGAGAAGGTAGCATTTGAATTGGGCTTTAAATGATGGATAGACATAACCAATAGTCAAAGCAGAGGCAGAATTATTTTACCATAGGGCATGTTTGGGCCATAATATTTATCCCAATTGTGATACAGTTTTGTGGAATAAACAATATTGTGGAAGAACTTTATGGAACACAAAAATGTGGAGGGAAAGGTAGGGTAGTACTAGATTTTAGAGGGTCTAAATGCCATGCAAAAATGTTTGAACTTTACTTTATAGGTAATATGAAATTGTAGATGATTTTTAAAAAAATATTCTCAACATTCGTTTTTTGAAATTTTGAGTTCCAAATTCTCTTCTTCCCTCTAGCCCTTCCCACATCCATTGAGGAGGCCAACAATATGATATCAATTATACATATGAAATCATGCAAATCATATTTCCATATAAGCCATGTTGCAAAAAGTAAAATAAGAAAGATAAAGAAAATGAAAAAACGTATGCCTCAATCTGTACTTAAGAGTCTGTCAATTGTCTCTCTTGAGGTGGTATTTTTCATCATGCATCATTGGGGATTGTCTTGGATCATTGAATTAATCAGAGTACCTAAGGCATTCACAGTTGATCATCATACAATATTACTTTTACTGTGTACAATGTCCTCCTGGTTCTGTTCACTTCACTTTGTACCAATTCATATAAGTCTTCTCAGTTTTTTTTAAAGATCATTCTGTTCATTATTTCTTATAACATGAGTATTCCATAACAATTATAAACCACAACTTGTTTAGTCATTCCCCAATTGAGAAGCATTCTCTTGATTTCCAATTCTTTGCAACCACAAAAGGACCTTCTATAAATATTATTATACCAAAAGGTCCTTTTCTATTTTCTTTGCTCTCTTTGGGATACAGACTAGTGGTTTGTATTGCTGGGTCAGAGGGTATGCACAGTTTTACAGTCCTTTGGGAATAGTTCCAAATTGTTCTAGAGGACGATTTTTGATCAGTGGAATAATATGACTAGATCTATAAATAAGATACACAAGGCACCTCCTTCTCTAATGGAAACTGTAATCTGGCAGGTGAGGATAAGGTACATACACACAGTGATATAGCAAAAGGAGGGTGTTGTGAGTGCAGAAAAGAGAAACTAAATATGGTGAGAATTTGGGGAGGCAAAGATGACTTCTGGTATTGGAGGATTCTAAAAAGCTTTATGGAAGAGGTGGCCCCTTAGCTGGGCCTTGAAGGAGAAGTAGAACTTCAACAAGTATAGATAGGGAAAGGGAGGGCTAGAAAATGATATGTACAAAGGTACAGTTGTGGGAAAATTGTCCTGAGGGAATGTCTGCTTTGACTAAATAACCAGTGATACCTCTTTAGGTGTCCAGGGAAAGGACTAATACCCACAGCAAGCTGCCAAATCATCTTATATTTGTTATGCTTTTGTACAGATGTTTTAGGCCAGGGTAAAACTAAAACTACAAAATAATGAGCAGAGTTATAATGGTGGCCCTCTGTACCTAATTTAATGAACAGTTAGAAAATCCCCTTGCTTTGGACTTTTAATCCTTCCTGAACTGTTAATCATAGCTCAGAAGATTAGTTTTTTCTTTTTATGGAAGAAGTTTTAGTTATGTAGCAGAACAAATAAGTAAGTGAATAGGCTTGTTTTTGAGATTTCTTTTTCTGGAGTTGGGAAAGTATGCGACGGTAACAATCTAATTTTTAAAACCAGAGAGCAGGAAAGAACCTCAGGTATTCCATTCCTTGCAGATGTTAGAAACTAGGGGTGCATACACAGTTAATTATATATGCAAAACAGAGGCCCTTGTGGTTTGAAAAATCTCCAAAATACAACCTGCTACTTAGAAACTAAACTTTTGTTTTCCAGTAGGTGGTTTAGGTAACACTCAGTTCTCCAAGGCCACTCCCTTAACTGTGGTGAAGTTAACTCCACATTTCCTACTCCTCCCCTCCTGCCACTGCCCCATACATATGGAGGGTTTCTTTCTTGTCAACAAAACAGATCCATAAATATTTATTGAGTGTCTCTTTTGTTTAAGGCACTGAACAGGACATTGGAACCCTTATTAATCCATCTTATGCAAAAAATTCCTTCCTTTCGTAAATATCCAGATTTAGGGTCGTGGAAAGAAATCAATGGTAATCAGTCAATAAGCATTTATGAAGTGCCTACTATGTGTCAGGCATTAAGACCCTGGGGATAAAAGAAAGGCAAAAACAAATAAACAAAAACCCAATTTTCTGCTCTCAAGGAGCTCACAGTCTTATGGCAGAGAAAGTTATACACAAACAAGATACATACAGGTTAGATTGGGGATAATCTCAGAGAGAAGGCACTAAGATTAAGGAGGACAGGGAAAGGCTTCTTGCACAAGATGGGACTTTAGCTGAGATTTGAAGGAAGCCAGGGAAGCTAGGAAGCATTAGTGTATGTATGTGTGTCTAGAAGAGAAAAACATGAGAGGTGACTTAATTGTTGTCTTCAAATCTTGACAGGGTTATTATAAAGAAACTATTTCTCAGGATGGGAAGAGGAATAGAGTGGTGTTTCTTCAGAAAGAGCACTGGGCTGGGAACCAGGCAATCTGGATCCTTGTCTAAATTCTGTTCCTGGTGGCTGTGTGATCTAGGGCAAGCCACTTAACCCTTGTGGGTCTCCTTTCTCTCCTATGTAAAGTCAGGAGGTTGGACTATATATTGCACAGAACATCTCTCTGATAGCCCTGACATTCTATCATGCTTATTTACAAGGAGGCAGGCAGGGATGCTTACAGTCTACATAGATGGAGGCATCATAGAAATTGTTGAGACCTTAGATCTATTTGAATATCACGAGAATAATATTTACCTTATGGTGTCAAGGACAGTGTGAATATCATGGAAAGAGAATTGGGTAGGGAATTAGGAGACATAAATTGTTGTATTGAGTCTGCCACTGACTTTCTATGTCCTTTGGGTAGCTCTTGGCCTCCTTAAGCTGGCTTCAGTTCCTCTCATGTCAAATAACGGTGATGGATTGGGAAAGAATATCTTTAAGGCGCCTGCTAGCTCTGTCATTGTATGATGGAAATTATCTATTAACACAAAGGCCAAAATAATAGGAAATAAACTTGGCTTACAATGATGAAGAATAAAAAAATGTGCTTTAATCTGCGATCTGATCCATCATTTCTCTATCTGTAGGTGGATAGCTTTTTTTTCAACATGAATCTTTTGGAGTTGTAATAGAAGATTGTATTGATCAGATTTACCAAGTCTTTTATAGCTGATAAATTTTTATGATATTGCTATTACTGTGTATATTGTTCTCCTGGTTCTGACCACTTCATTTTGCATCAGTTGATATGTCTTCCCAGGTTTTTCTGAAACTATCCTTTCCTCATGTCTTACAACACAATAGTGTTCCATCACATTCATATACCACAACTTGTTCAGCCATTGCCCAATTGATAGACATCTCCTCAATTTCCAATTCTTTGTTACCATCAAAAGAACTACTATAAATATTTTTGTGTATATGTGTCCTTTTCCTTTTCCTTTTCCTTTGATCTCCTTGTGTATATACCAAGGAGCAGTAATGCTGGGCCAAAGGATATGTATAG
The DNA here is from genome assembly GCF_900497805.2 of Vombatus ursinus. Lineage (NCBI taxonomy): Eukaryota > Metazoa > Chordata > Mammalia > Diprotodontia > Vombatidae > Vombatus > Vombatus ursinus. The sequence continues at coordinate 33,903,712 of NW_020954557.1, read as the reverse complement.
TTTCACAGTGCTTTGAGCATTGTTCCAAATTGTTTTGCAGAAAATTGTTGGACTAGTTCATAACTCCACCAAAAGTGTGCTAGTGTACCTATTTTCCCAAATCCCCTTCAGCATTTGTCATTTTCCTTTTCTATCATCTTAGACAATCTGATGGGTGGTGCCTCAGAGTTGTTTTAATTTGCACTTCTCTAATTATTAGTGATTTAGACGATTTTTCATGTGATTATTGATAGCTTTGATTTCTTCCTCTGAAAACTGCCTATTTATATCCTTTCACCATTTATCAATTGTAGAATGGTTTTATTTGTATAAATTTGGCTCAGTTCCCTATATATTTGAGAAATGAGACCTTTTTTCTGAGCAACTTGCTGTAATTCCCCCCAGGTTCCTGATTTTCTTCTAATTTTGGCTACATTGGTTTTTATTTGGGCAAAACTTTTAAAATTTTACGTAATCAAAATTATTCATTTTACCTCTGTAAACCTCTCTATCTCTTGTGTGGTCATGAACTTTTCCCCTATCCATCAATTTGACAGGTAATTTTTTCCATGCTTCCCTAATATGCTTATGATATCACCTTTTATGACTAAATCACATATCTATTTTGAACTTATCTTGGTATATGGTGTGAGATGTTGGTCTATGCCTAATTTCTATCAGGCTACTTTCTAATTTTCCCAGCAATTTTTGTCAATAGTGAGTTCTTGTCTCAATAGTGGGGATCTTTGGGCTCATCAAACACTGTGTTGCTTTTTCATTTGCATATTTGCATGTTGTCTACCTAATCTATACTATTGATCAACCACTCTATTTCTTATCTAGTACCAAATTGTTTTGATAATGACCGTTTTGTAATATAATTTGAGATCTGGTATTGCTAGGCCCATTTCCTTCACATTTGAGCACAATATTCATATGCCACAATTTGTTTAGCAATTTCCCTATAATTATGATTTGTTACAGTAAAGCCTTATGGATTGTTTTAAATTGTTTTCGTATTATGATTAAAGCTTCAAGAAATATTTGGTACATGTATGACTTTTCTTCTGTCAATAATCTTGTTAGGATATTCTCCAAAAATAGAATCTCTAGAATAAAGGTTTGAAAAGTTTTGTAGTTTTCACTGACTAATATAAAATTCTAATATTAATACTCAGTTTTAATACTGTCATGTTTTAATACTATAATGCTTCAGTAATCTCACTAATGTGGGTATTCCCTCCAATGATGCCAATTGTAAGCCATCTATGCCTACCCACCTTCTATGGCTCTCATCTATGTCTGATCATAAATGCTTTACAGGGTCACAAATTACTTTATATGCTGTGGGCCTTCTCCTAGAGCTCTTGACGTTATGTGCATACCAACGGTACACACAGCTATCCATAGGTTGTGTCTCACATTCACTATTTAATTAGGCCATCTTTTTACAAGTCATACATTTCTCTGAAATCTTTTACTCTGCTCATTTCATGCAATTCCTTATTTATACTGCATTATGCCTTTCTCTTCATACCCACCATATACCTCATCATTGCCTTTTAGGCAATCCTCAGCTTCAATTCACCATAACTATTAAAAATTGTATTAAAAGATGAACTTTTATTTCAGGAAAAAGCTTAAGGGGTGGTGGAAGTATAAGAAAAAAAATTATGCCATTTCTCAAAGGCAATCCAGTTGATTGTCTTCCTGTCAAATTGTAAAATAAGATCACTGTCCATTTTCAGTATTTGTCCCATATATATGTATTGATGGAAAAGATCTGTTGGTCATCCATGGAAGTGCCCATTGTAATCTGAACAACAGTCATTTTTTCACCCATTTGGATTTTCCTCTGTGGCTAGGTATTCCCGACTCTTTTCAGTATTTATAAATGTTATCTAATATATTTAATCAATCAATAAACATTTTTAAAGTACCCACTATGTGCCAGGCCCTGGAGCTTTATCTAATCAGTACAATGTTATCCAGAAGTAGCAACATCTGGAGGACCTGACAACCTTGGGAATCCTGCTTTGTCTTAGACTTTTTTCCAGACCTTCTCAACAACAATGGCAAATCCTGTGGCAAGTTCACCTATTTTATACTTTCTTTGATATGAATAACTAGAAGTTATTTCAGTTAAAATAATTCCATATCACTTTCCATCAAGATTTAGCTAATTCACAGCAACATCAACCATAATAGTGTATACTTCCTTTTTTTTTTTTTTTTTTTTTTTAAACACAGTTGCACCAAAGCAGCTCACTTTGTTTCACCTTTGTAAACATTAGGCAGGGTTTCCTGGAGGCAGGAATTAAACCAGATGACTTCTTCCAGTCTTCTGTGTATTTTTGTATATAACAGCTTCAAAGCCTACTTTTGAAACCATATGGTTTAACATTTTTCCTAACTTGAACTAGTTCAGGTATTTGTAATTTCTTAGGATCACAGAATTTAGAACTCAAATCAACCTTAAAGATGATCTTATCTAAACCCCTTGTTTTACAGATGAGTAAACTGTGAACAAGATTGGAGACAGTTGCTGTCAAAGGTCACGTAGGTATTAAGTAGAAGACCTGATATTTGAACTCATATTGTCTAAATCTAAGTCACTGCTATTTCCATTTGGGTTGGGGAGAGGGACCTTTTTATCCTCTTTCCCTTCTTTTTATGATAATATGGAGTTAGTATATTACTAACTACATATATGTATACATTAGCTACCCAAATTCTCCATTATATGTAATATTTATAATGCAAATGTTGGCTGCATTGAAAGAGGTGTAGTGTCCAAGAACATTATATGTAATATTTATACTACATATAATTATATGTAGTATTTTGAACAATGAAGTCCTTTAATTTGTTCTGCTTACAGTCTCAGAAAATTTCCATCTTATCAACCAACACCTGCTTTTTCCATCTCTTCTCATTCTAAAGACTGTTCCAGATGACTCATATTGATAGCACAAAATGATTTCAAAGCAGATATTGTAGATGAAAAATGTGGTGTAATAGTGCTAGGTGCCATTGAATTGGTTTGCTATAATAAACTATAAATCAGAGATTTAGAAGACGAAATTCTATTTTCTTCATGTACTTTCAGGGCCAACCCTATGAAACAAACAAAAATATACAGGTGCCTATTTGATAGGAGCCCTGGTATAGGTGGAAAAAATTAAAATCATCAACAACAACACTGGCCTGATGAGTACAAGTCACCGATTTATCTGCCAAAGTGACTCTCCTAAAGCTCAGGTGTGATAATGCCACTTCTCTATTCTGCAACTTAATGTAGCTCCAATTTGTTTCTAGGATCAAATGTAAACTCTATTTATTATTTAAAGTACTTCATATAATCTGACCCAAACCTAGCTAATTTTCTAGCCTTATTATACATTACTCCCTGTACCATCAAGTCACCTCCACTGACATTCTTCCTATTCCTTTCACACAATACTCTACCTCTCATCTCCATGCCTTTACACTTGTTGTGTGTACCCTGTGCTGGGATGCATTCCTAGCTCACTCTGACCTCTCAGGTCCACTTATTGCCTTGAAAACTTAGCTCTAGAACACTTCATAGTAAGCCTGTCCTGACCCTGCCCCCAGCTGCTATTGTCTTCCCACCAAAAATTACCTTATAGTTGTCTTGTATATATTTTGAATATACATATACAGACATATATATAATCACATTTATATATATGAAACACACAAATATGTATTTATGTATAGATATACCTACATGTGCATGTAGGTATATGCATATGTCTAAATATGTCAGTAATAGTGATAATAATAATAATAATAATAATAATGAAAAGAAGGTAAACAAGAAGAGAGAATAGCATTTATATAGCACCTACTGTGTGCCAAGGACGGTACTAAATGCTTTACAAATATTATCGCATTTTTATCCTTACAGAAACATTGGAAGAAAGATGCTATTATTATCCTCATTTTATAGGTGAGGAAAATGAGGCAGACAGTAGTTAAATGACTTGCCCAAGATCACATAGCAAGTGTCTGAGGCCAGATTTGAACTTGGGTCTTCCTGCCTCCAGGCCTAGAATTTGCTCTACTGCACCACTATATACCTGCACCTATACCTATACCTACACTTGCACCAACATCTCCATCAATATCTAACCTTCTTGTTCTTATTCTTGTTATTTTTCTTATTCCTGTTCTTCTTGTTCTTATTCTTCTTGTGGTTCTTGTTCTTCTTGTGGTTCTTGTTCTTCTTGTTCTTGTTCTTGTTCCTGTTCTTCTTGTTCTTGTTCTTCCTGTGATTCTTGTT
>NW_020954557.1:33812612-33899417 GCF_900497805.2 Vombatus ursinus | reverse complement strand
TTCCTGTTCTTCTTGTTCTTGTTCTTCCTGTGATTCTTGTTCTTGTTCTTCTTGTGGTTCTTGTTGTTGTTGTTGTTCTTCTTCTTCTTGTTCTTATTCTTTTTGTTCTTGTTCTTTGTTCTTGTTCTTCTTGTTCTTGTTCTTCTCACTGTTGTTGTTGTTGTTCTTCTTTTTCTTCTTCTCCTTCTTCTTCTTCCTTATTCTTCTTTTTCTCCTTCTTTTCAACAATGCGGCATGCCAACCAAGAAAGCTAATGCAAATGTTGGCTGCATTGAAAGAGATGTAGTGTCCAAGAACAGAGAGATGATAATACCCTGTTCAGACCACATCTAGACTAACAGTTTCCTGATCACTATCTTCAGGTATGTAATCGGCTTTCACTTAGAAAAGGGAATATACAATGTTCTACTTAACCACCATAGGAAGAACTGGAGTAAATGGGTAAAAATTGCAAGGAGTCACATTAAGATCTGCTATACAGAAAAAAGTTTCCTAGCAATTAAGGCTATCCAAGAGAGGAATGGTCATAGATTCATAGTTCCTAAAGGTTTTCAAGACAAGGTCAAATGAGCATTCAAGGGAAATATGGTATAGAGGATATGACATGGTTCTTGGACTCAGGAAGACCTGATTTCAAATCCTGCCTCAGACACTTAACTAGCAAGTCAATTAACCACTGTCTACCTCAGTTTTTCCATCTGTACATTGGGAATAATAATAGGATCTACCTCCCTGGGTTGTCTTGAGCATCCCATGAGATAAGATTTGTAAAGCACTTTGCAGCATTAAAGCACTATACAAATGCTAGCTATTATTTTCACTATCATTATTTTTACTTGTTGGGTATGTCATAAAGAGAATACCTTTTCAGGTAAAATTTGTAGTAAATGGACTCTGATGTCTCTTCTACTTCTGTGATTAAGTAGGTAGAAGAGAATAGCAAGCTACATCACATTTTGGAAACTACCTCTCTCTTTCAATGATCCCAAGTGCCTCCTGCTACCAAAGCACAACTTTGAAACATCAGTATTCTAGTGATTTGGTATGGCTACAAATCCAACAGCATCGCCATCTCAGATAAATAATGATGGTGTGTGACTAGGGCAATGGAAAAACATGTGGTGGCTGTAAGTAGGCTACAGCCTTTTATCAGTTGTGATGTGCATGCAAGAAAAGACATCAAAGACATAATTAAGGACATATGGAAAGAAGGGGGATATGGGCTGCTGGTCATTGAATAAGAGTCCATAATAAGGGAATCCAGATGGACAGCCTATATTTTGTTCTAATGACCATGAAAGAGTAAAATATCCAGAAAAAAATTCTCCAGCACATTGGATAAATCCTCTCTGCAGGATTTTCAAAAGAGTTGGACAAGAATCACATAATACTAGATGTAGAAAGTTTGTGATCTGCCTAGGGAGGGAGAATTCATGCAGGTGAGATCATAGTTCCATTGAAATACAAAAATGTGGTACCTGGAAGTCAAGAGGGGCTCTCTAGGTCTCTTCAATTATCATAGATTAGTCTATTGTGTGTGTTATTAACTACCTTGAAAGACTCAGATAATTCAAGCATGACAGAATGAATTATAACCCTAATAAATTTCCATAGTGGGAGAAAAAGCATTCAATTACTTAGTTAATATTTACTGAAAGCCTACTAACTTCAGTCAGCTTGATACAGTGAATAGAGAGCTGGTCTTGAAGCCAAAAAACCTGAGTTTGAATCCTACCTCTGACATATACTGTCCGTGTAACCCTGGGCAAGTAACTTAACCTCTCAGTATTCTAGGCAATTCTCTGCAAGACTATGAGTTGCAGAGAAAGTACTGACCTACATTTGTAGAAGGAGTTTCTTCATCTCGGAGTTCCTATATGTACCTGAACATCCCTGGGTGGTTAGGGGAGAAGCTTATTTGTGTCAAGCTTGCTCAAGACAGCAAGTGTAAGACATATAGGGCAACCAGAAGATATAGCTGAAAGAGAGATTGTGGCATAGGGAAGTTGGAAGTCATGGCAGGCAGCATTTACTTATGACTTTACCTGGCCTATCAAAGTTATATTAAGAAGGAAATAATTATATCACATACAAGTTTTTTACCTTTTCCTGCTCATAATCCCAAAGTATAATATCATCATCAGTTTCTCCCTGACAAAAATCTAGAAATTGCTTTTTTTGTCTATCCCTCTTTGGGGGTAGACATAGCCCCTGACATCAACTGGATAAACAAGGTGAGATAGATTTCTATACCCAATTGAATGTGTGTTATTTCCTCTTTGAGCCAATTATGATAAAAGTAAGGTTTGAGTGTTATCTACCATCCTCCCCATCTCTTCTTCCATTATAAAAACTCTTTCACACCTTTTTTTATGTGAGGTAATTTACTCCATTCTACCTCTCTCTTCTGCCAGTGCATACCTCTTTGAAACCCCTTAATTTAATTTTTTAAATCATCCTATCATAGTCAACTCACATCAATGCCGTCTAAGTGTACTCTTTCTAATTTCCTAATAATGATAAAGTTCTTAATTACAAATATCTTCTTCTCATGTAGAAATATAAACAGTTTAATCTTAATGAATCCTTTATAATTTCTCTTTCATGTTTACCTTTTTAATACTTTTCTTGAGTCTTGTATTTGAAAGTCAAAATTTGTCTTTTCAACAGAAATGCTGGAAAGTCGTCTGTGTCATTGAATATCCATTTTTTCCCTTGAAAGAATAATTTTGCTGGGTAGGTTATTCTTGGTTGTAATCCTTTGCCTTCTGGAATATCACATTCCAAGCCCTCCAATGCTTAAATGTAGGAGCTGCTAAATCTTGCTATCTTGATTGTGGCTTCATGATATTTGAATTTTTTTTTTCTTTTTGGCTGCTTGCAATATTTTCTCCTTAATCTGGAAGCTTTGGAATTTGGCTATAATATTCCTTGGAGTTATCATTTTTAGGATCTCTTTCAGGAGGTGATTGGTAGATTCTTTCAGTTTCTGTTTTATCCTCAGGTTCTAGGATGTCAGGACAATTTCCCCTGATAGTCTCTTGAAATATGATATCTAGGCTGGTTTGTTTGTTTTTATCACAGCTTTCAGATGATATAATAATTCTTGAATTATATCTCCTCAATGTTTTCCAGGTTAGTTGTTTTTTAAGGAGATATTTCACATTTTCTTCTATTTTTCATTCTTTTGACTTTGTTTTATTGTTTCTTCATGTCTCACAGAGTCACTAGCATCCACTTGCCCAATGGAATTATTTTCTATAATTCCATAATCCTATGGAATTATTTTCCATAATTCCATAATCCTATGGAATTATTTTCCATAATTCCATAATCCTATGGAATTATTTTCTTCAGTGAGTTTTTTGTGTCTTCTTTTCTATTTGGCCAATTTTGTTTTTTAAGGTGTTATTTTCAACAATATTTTTTGTACCTCTTTTATCAAACTGTTGACTCTCTTCTCATAACTTTTTTCTATCTTCCATCACTTTAATTTTCCCAATTTTTCCTCTACCTCTATTTTTTATTTTTAAGGATTTTTTGAGCTCTTCTGAGAATTCTTATTGGGATTGTGCCCAATTAAAATTTTTCTTTGAGGCTTTGCTTATAGCTTTTTGACATTATTGTCTCCTCGGAGTTTGTGTTTTGATCTTCCCTGTTACCATAATAGTTTTTTTAATGGTCTGGTTCTTCTTTGTTTGCTCATTTTTAGTTTATTTCTTGACTTTTAACTTTATGTTAAAGTTGGGCTCTGCTTCTGGGTTGAAGGGGGGCACTGTTCTAAGCTTTGACTTCTTTGTGCTGCTGTTTTCAGAGCTAGTTCTGGGGGTCTATAAGTTGTTGGTGCTTCTAAGGTAGTATGATCCAAGGAGATGTATAGTTACTGCTCTCCTGATTTGTGCTTTGATCTTTACCCAGAAAAGCACCTTGCTCTCCTGAAGTCAGAAGTGTCAGTGCTTCTTTTTGCCTTGCAACCATGACCAGGGTGACTGCTCCTTTGTAAGCAACCACAAGCATGCTTCTCTGCCCTGGAACTATGACCAGGGCCCTTGTTCCCCTGCAGCTGTAAGCACTAGTGTTCCTCTTTGCCCTGGAACTGTGTCTAGGCAATGCAACAAGATCCTGCAACCAGTGCCTGCAATTGGTCCCCTGTAATCTTTTTCTGACCAGGTATCCAACCCGTTTACCATCTCTGGGCTAAGAGTTCCTGAAGCTGCTGCTGGTATTGCTGTAGTATGTGCTGTGCTCTGAACTGGCTCCCCCCCATGTCACAGACTTCTCCTATAGGCCTCCTAAGTTGTCTTGGGCTGGAAAAATGTCTCACCCTGACCTTTTGTTGGCTCTGCCAATCCAGAATTCAATTTGAGGCATTTTAAAAAAGTTGTTTGGAGGGGAATATTAGGAGAGTTCAGTTGAGTTGCTGCCTGTACCCTGCCATCTTGTCTCTGCCCACATGTAAATGCTAGCTTTTATCACTATTCTAATTTTGTTTCTGACCCCTCAGAAACTGAGATTTTAATACTGTAGGCTCACTACTCCAAACAGGTCCTCTCTCTGATATTATGACCTGATTCTTAGAGGACTGTAGACCACAACCTTTGATTATACCACCATGACCCCACTCACATTTGTGTGAGGAGATACAGAACTTCTCACATTTTATAGAAATCCCCCTCCCTAGGCTATGAGGGAACTGACAGCAGTCCTGGGCACTTTCTAGCAGCAGCTGTCAGTATTTTAGGCCCAGAATATTGCACTCCAACAGGAGTTGGGCCAGTGACTAAAAAGTCAGCTTTTTAGGGGTAGGGTTGCTACTTTGTCAAAGGAAAATGTCTAGCTCTCCAGCCAGTTGCACACCCCCATGGGGACACTTGGCAAACTGATTAGCGCCCCAAAGAAATTTTCCATCTGAGCTGCTCATCTATCAGAGTTTATTGCCCAGCTAAAATAGTTTTTTTTTTAATGTTTTCCTTTAGAGCTTGCTACATTCTGACCATGCCAAGGTAGCTCTTTTGGTCTTCTGACTCACTGGGCAAGATGCCTTCTGGGCCATGCCCTCTTTGATGAGAGACAACCACAGCAAGGAGTTCCTGAAATAATTTGTGATTCCTAGGATGATCTACTTCATGGTGATTCATCCAAACAGAGGAATTGCCTAACTTCAATAAGAATGGACTAAAGATAAAGTATAAAAGCATCTTCCAGGTGCAGGTCCAAGATCGACTTTTAAGTCAGTCTGTGCTGAAACTTGTTGACGTGTTGTTGCATTCTTTGCAAGATGAATTGATCCACATGCCAGATCTCATTAGGCTATGCACCTAAATCAAGACCCGCTTTAACTTGAAACTTTACTCAGGGCCACATCCAGCCTGAATTATAACTCTATCTTCCACTGTTTGATTTAGGGGAGTTCATGATACTCAGGGCTGCATGAGGGGTTGGGGAGGGAGGTTGGCCCAAGTTGTCACTGGTCAAATAGTCCCACTGACTTGTTTGTATTACGAGCAACCAAAGCACATATTTGCCCTATCAGCCCCAAAAGGCAAATGGACCTGGAAAATGGGAGGTAGGTATAAGGGTTTCATAGTAAGGGGCACTCTGTTGCAATCATCTTCCCCTTCACTAATACCAAGCCAATCCAGGTACACTATTTATTCCCCTCAACCTTAAACTTCCAAGAAATAGTTCCTATAAGTTTAGGTAGACTGGGAAGCCTTGATAAATGTTCTAGATATAGAAAAAGAAGCTTCTAATCCTAAAAATCCACTTGTAGTGAAAACTATTTGCAGATGGTCCTGAAAGTGGGACCAGCAACTCAGAAAAATCAAACTTTTGGTTGACTGTGGCAGGAGAAAACAGCACTCTACTTTGGACATAATTCAGTTTCTTTCCCCCCATTACTTGTCTAGAGAGTATATGTCTGACCCAGCATGATCCATACATTGCTTAGGGACAGCAGTTTTTATTTTTCACTTATTGCTTCAAGAATTGCAAGAAAGGCAAGGGGCCACCTCCCATGTCCAATCCAAAAGAATACGTCTTTATTGCACAACCAGAAGTAGCAGGGCCCCAATAGTATCAGATTTCTTTAAGATAAGATTTCTTTAGTGTTCAGGAAGTAGAAGTATTTCACTCTGTAGGCCATGGAACTGTGCTATTAACTTGGCCCTTTGTGTTTTCATCCTCTAGCCATGTTTGTTTGCTAATAAAGTTCCAGGAAGAGGTACTTTAGGAGTTTCAGGAAAAACAACAATGATAATAGGAATTAAAACAATTTATGTGATTAAACCAGTTTTCTGCCTTTGTTATTGGGTCTCAGCACCATTATTGGGTATCTCCACTATCAGCATCATTATTGGGTACCCCCCCATTATCAGCATTCCCACTCCTGATCTCTGACCTGTCAGCTCAGCTACACCTAGTGATGATTTTCACCATACTGACCTGTGGGCAACCTATAACCTTATCTGATACACAAGGGGAATGAGTGGCAGATGTTCTTTCAGAGGACCTAAGGACAATTTGACTATTATGTCATACCCTTTAAGCTATGAGGTAAAAATAGTTCATAGTCATTTGACACCTTATGGTTTATAAAGTAATTTCCTGACAACCCCTTTGTGAGGCAGAGAGTATAAGTCATTAGGCAAATTTTACAGATAAGGAAACTGAGACTCAGAGCACAAAGGACTTGCCCAGGGTCACATAACTGTTAAGTGTTGGATCCAGAACAGAAACCAATACTCTCTGATTCCAAGTTCATTGCTTAGTTAACATAGTATAGTGGAAAGGAGATGAGATTTGAAGTCAGAGGAACCATTTTCAAATCCCAAGTTTGCCACCTGCCACTTCTGTGTCTTTGGAGAAGTCTCTTATCCTCTCTGAGACCAACTTTCCACCTCTATAAGAGATTTGGCTCAGATGACCTATGAAGCCCCCTCTAGATCAATATCTATGGTTCCATGAGCTTTTTACAACACTTTGTTGCTTTCAATATGTAATATCCCTAAAGCCCCATAAAGTCTCATGCAATCTGTGGTTCATCACCTGCTAGATAGGGAATTGATCTTCAACCTGCTTGATGTTTTAATTTGTTTCAGCCTTGCTGGCCAGCATATGGCCTTAGCCAACGTTGTCTTCCAGTACTTGTGGACAACACCATTTTTCAAGTTAGAGAAATGTCAGTTTGGGCAGGACAAGTTGTAATTTCCAGGGCTTGTGATAGGCCGTGGAGGTCATAGCCTCCATCCATAGAGGTGGGAAGGGCTCAGGATGTTATTAGGGATTAGCAGATGAGAGAGCCTGTAAGCCCTGGGAAATGGTCAGGGGTGACCCAAGCTACCCTTGGGGAGAGCAAAGGAAGCACAAGCAGAAGTTAAAGCCAGAAATCCACAGGCTACCAGATCATAGAGAGAGAGAACTGGGACTGACCTTACAAATCATCTAATTGAGTAGTTCTCAAAAGGGCATGCCAAAAATTATAGCTATTCCATGGAATTTTAGATATTATGTTATTACAGACAGAAGAAAACTTCTAAGTAATTTTGTTCAACACATAGTTGTCTTACCCAGCACATTATTAGGAGGCAGGTTGCATAGCAGGTAGAATACAGGATTTGGAGTCAGGAAGATCTGAGTTTGAATCCTTCCTCAGATCATTACTAGCTGTGTGACCTTGGGCAAGTAACATAGTCTTTCTTAGCCTCAGTTTCCTCATCTGAAAAATGGGAATAACAGTAGGAACTCCCTCTGAGGATTAGTATGAGGATCAAATGAAATCTACTTTGGAAACCTTAAGGCATTATATAAATGCTACCTATTACTATCATTGTTATCATCGCTATAAATAATAGAGTAGCATGGTAAATACTATATTCACAAAAGAAACAAAACTTTCCTACTGCATGTATGCATTAACCTCAAAACAGTTACAAATCACATTGAATTCAATAAAAATGGATCCTCTTAGGAAGCAAAACTGGGCATGCTTGACATTTCTTAAATCCCCCATAATGTTGTCAGTTTAAAAGTTCAGTGCCTCACAACTGCTCATGGTGAAAAAATACTGTGCTGTGATGATGAAGGATGTTTGAATACCACAGATCTAGTCTGGCTTCTTTGTTTTACAGATGAGGAAATTGAAGCCCGGGGGATGAAGGCACTTGTCAAAGGTCATATAGCTATTAAGTAGCAGAAATGGGCTCTAACATAGGTTTTCTGCCTTCAAGTCACTGTTCTTTCTACTGTACCACATAAGGATGGAAAACATAGTTTGCACATAGGGAACAATAGGTCCCAAAACCAAGCACTTTTGTACAGAACAAGGTCTAGATAGCAATACAGATGGAAGAATGCCGGGTGTTTTGCTTCACAAAAGAATTAACCAGGGGCAGCAGCATCTTATGGTGGCAGTTATACATTCGTGAGACAGGAATGCATCTGTGGGCCCATTGGGGGCTGTAGTGTTGATGGACAATTAGAAGGTCAAGGCAGTGCCGTAATGGAGGACACCCTCTTCACTCCCAAAACCAAGAACTTGAGGTTTTTAGCACTCATAAGCTATATTTCTGACCCTTTGTCACTCATTTGTCAGCCCTAACCATGACCTTCACTGACATATTAAAAAATCATGTTGCCTTCTGCTGGACTCCCAACACAGATACTGCCTTGAGGAGGCCTGACAGTGGTTCACCTCAGTGCCTCTACTCATGTAAGTTCATTTTTGATAGAAACTGATCCTTTGAATATGAAACTAGCAGCCATCCTATGACAGTCCAGAACCCCTTCCCCTTATCCCTATCCTTTTTCTATCTGTGAGCAAAGGATTGATTCCATAGCAAAACTCTTAAAACTTCTACCAATCACTAAACGTACTTGGGAAGCTATGACAAAAGACATTATCATGGACCTTCTATTGTCCTTATTCATCTTCCAAGTAAAGATTCACCTATCCATTCTACCATCTACCAAAATGTGATAACTAGTCAGTGAGTATCTCTTCTGTTGTCCATACAAGACTCAAGGTAACTGATTGACCTTTTTATCCATAGCTACATTTTTTTAATAAGAATTCTAGACATACCTCCACATTGAGTATTTCTTTCCAAGAGAACTGTACTGTTATTTTCCCATACTCACTGTCCCCCCCCCCTTCATATTCTAACTCTTGCTCCATTTTGCTGGTCAGTGAAAATTACTTCGGGGAAATTAGAAATGGTCTGAGCCTATATACAGCATACATGTCATAGCTATCCAATAGCCATAAAAGCCCAGGTAAATGCCGAAATTTAAAGAGTCAAAAATGGCTGAGCCAAAAAACCTTTTCATATGACGAGGCTCTTCCGAAATTAGCATATGCTAGGCTTTGTTTTCTCATTGTTGAGGTAGCAAGCCCCATGGCCTACTACAGACTGAAACTCCCATCATTATTGAGAATTTATCTGGTTTTCCATTGGCCTCTGCTCCACCAAGCATACAGTTACAGTTGGTCTATATTTTCCCCTTCCAATTTACCCCCTTTCCCTACCTCCAACTGCCATATACATCAACATACCCATTTGTGCCTAGTTGGTGGAAGGGAAGGAAGAGTTCCTCAGTGAAGTGACTTTGGTCTCATGAAGGCCCTTGAATTGTTGTCACCATTTAATGATAGGAAGGGTATGGCCAGAGAAGAGAACCTGGGTACCTGAATAGCTTCTTCCTGGCCATCAATTGGTAGGGACTTTCAACCTCCCTGGGGTCCAGGATAGAGGAAAAACCTAGTTAGGAATTTTCAAAGCTTAGAAGTTATTGGGTTCATTTGGTTCAATTTTATGGAATCAGGTTCTTATTTTCTCCATTCTATGACAATATAATGATATTCTTTGTTCTAGTGCCAGGAAGTTGGCTCACAGCAACAACAGCTCTTGTGTCTGCAAGACATAAAGTACCTGATATGTTGCTTCACTAAAGCTTGGTTATAAATGTGATGATAATAAATCAAAGAATAATTACAGTTCTAAGAACTTTTTCTACTACAAAGTCATGTTTCCATCATGATCATAACTAGGCTCTTTTTTTCTGATTGCATCTCTTGATGGAAACATTTTTGTATCTTGGCAACAGATTTTGTTTTTGCTTGACTCTACCTGCTTAGCTGTTACCATCAGAAGCATGGAGCCCCCAGCCTGTCCAGTGCCTAATGAACTGTAAAATCAAACATGACAGGCAAGAGAAGAGGAAAAGAGGATGAAAATAAGCTTATCTACTTTTTTTTTCTTTCTAAAATGGGTGCTATTGCAACCACCTCTTTGGTTTTTCTCTCTTGTTCATCTTGCCAAACTTTTGAGGACAGGAGAAACATAATCTGGTACTTACCAAGCAAAAAAGAACCATCACTGATTTTGTCAAAGTGAAATGTGAAATGCTGTATGATGCTGCAAAATCAGAAGCCCTTAGAGATCACTAAAAAAAAATGGGAAAGCAGTCATGGCATGTGGAATGAGTGATGGATAATTTTCAGGCTGTCCCATTAAAATTAATAATTTAGTCCCTGTAAATCCAGCATGTGATCTACTTATTTATTAATGCATCACCTCCTTTTCAAAGAAGTAATCTATTTAAATCAGAACTAAAGGAGTCTTGAACAATGCCTTGCCAATTAGATTTTGAGCTCCTTAAGGGCAGAGATTGTCTTTTGCCTTTCTTTGTATCCTCAGTGCTTAGCACAGTGTCTGGTACATAGTAGGCACTTAATAAATACTTCTTGTTGACATAGTAGACACTTAATAAATAAATAATTGCTGAATTAACTTGAATTGAAAGAGTCCAAATAGTATAAGGATGCCTTTCTAACCAAAATGGAAATCAAACCCAATTTGATTTTTACATTTATTTAATAGTATTTTAAGGTAAAAATAATAGTCAAGCAGATAGAGCACAGTTGTAAAAAGAATGCTAAGCTTAGACAATGCAGACATAGGTTTGAATCTCAGCTCTGACTCTTAATTAGCTATATGATCACTAGCAAATAATTAGTAAATATCTTAACCTCTCTGAGTCTGTTTTTTCATCTGCTCCTTGGAGATGATAATATTTGTCATTACCTACTTCATTGGGTTGTTGCAAAGAAAGTGCTTGGTAAAATGTAAAGTGCTATACAGATGTGAGTTATTATTAATGAGGAAACTAAAATACCAAATGTCCATCATTTCTCAGACATGCAAGGAGACCCCATTTAATGTAGAAATGGGAAGAAGGGAATCTATCATTTTAGAACTATTTAAAAATGAGAGAAACAATCTTTTTTTTTGTAAGTATTCACTCTTGCATCAACTGAATGAGGGGGTTCTTTATGGTAGCTCAAAGATGAGAGAAATGCCAAGGTCATGAACATGGGTGTTCTGAGCTTCTATTTGACCTATACTACAGACAGCTAGGTGGTGCAGTGGATAGAGCACTGGGCTTGGAGTCAAAAAGACTCATCTTTATGAGTTCAAATCTGGCCTCAGACACTTGCTAGTTGTGTGACCCTGGGCAAGTCATTTAACCCTGGTTGCCTCAGTTTCCTCATCTGTAAAATGAGCTGGAGAAGGAAATGGCAAACCATTCCAGTACCTTTGCCAAGAAAATCCTAAATGGGATCATGAAAACTCAGACATGACTGAAATAACTCAACAACAATAACAACAGTCTTAATATTAGGTGACCCCCTGTACCTTCATTTATAATCCTCCTGGGAAGGAGGATTCTCACTTAAGACTGAGAAGTTGTCAAAATTTGAAAAAAAAAAAACAAAAACCAAAGTGGTACATTCCACTAAAATAGAACCAGCTTATAGCTATGTTTCATTTTAAAGTCTGCAAAGAGTCTTTTTGTACAACTATCCTGTATTGCTGGTAATATAATAGATAGGATTCTAGTTTTGCAGATGAGGAGGAGAAAGCAAAGAAGGCCTGAAGCATACTTGGTGGGGTTTTCCCTGGAGTGAACTTATGAGAAGACGTGGACAATTGTCACACAGGATAGGCAGGCATGCATGGGTTGAAATCTGTATTGCTGGAATGGCTATCCAAACCAATGAGATCACAGATCCACCTGAGCATTAACTCAAATAGAAATGATCTGTACATAAGGAGGGAGAGTGGGATGCGTTGACTTAGAAAAATGTCTATTAACATTACCCTTGTTCAGTTGTATTTTTATTTATTTTGTTAAATGTTTCCCAATTGCATTTTAATCTTGATCCAGCTGTTCCAGTGTTGTGGGCCATATGAGGTCTGGGAGTCATTTATTTGATATCTCTAGTAATGAGGATTACATACAAAGCAGTATATAAAAGCACTTTCCAACCATAGAAAGATGCAAAGATTTGAATTTCTATGAAGTTATTCAAAATTATCTCATGAGTGAAATAGCATGATGGGTTTTCAATACAGGGAGCCCTTTGCCCTTTTTGTTGTTTGGTTGTTTCAGTTGTATCTGACTCTTCGTGACCTCATTTGGGGTTTTCTTGGAAAAGATACTTGCAGTTTACCATTTTCTTCTCCAGCTCATTTTACAGAGGAGGAAACTGAGGCAACCAGGGTTAAATGACTTGCCAAGGGTCACACAACTAGTAAGTGTCTGAGGTCGGATTTGAACTCATGAAGATGAGGCTTACTGATTTCAGGCCTGGTGCTCTATCCACTGCACCACCCAGCTGCCTTTGCCCTCTTTACCCTCGTGTTTTTCTTTTGTGCTACTTGATTCCTTCTAAGGTCAGATTTGGATTTGCAGAGAAAACAAAGTGAGAAATAGAGACTTTTGAAAAGGAAGTTAAAGAGAAAGTCTCACTAAGGTCTTCTGAGATGTTGAGGCCAGTCTCTAAGTGTAGTTAAGCAATATGTCATCTCTGGGAAATTGTCAGTAATAGTTAAACAAGCCTTCAGCTCACACCTTTTTCATTTACTCTGATTCCCATGTGGCCAGCACAGAACATGGTATGAACAAGGTCAGGAAGCTCTGTGCATGCAACTGAATGACTGGCAGCTGCTTCAGGGTCATTACCAATCTTACCGAAAGGGAGTGAGAAATCTTTCTCCGTTTTTCTTTTTAACAGATTTCTTAATTATGCTTTTTAATTAAGTACTTGCATTGGTTTCAACAACATTCATTGCTCTGTTTACAAACTTTCAAGAATGAGAAAACTTTCTCAGTTATCCTGGTAGTAAGGATACAAAAAAACACGAGAGTCAACCTCTGATTTTGTTCTCACTGCTTCGTCTAGATTCTAATGCAGTTGAGGTGGAGGTCATTTCCTCTAGCCCTGCACAAAATCGGAATTTTTTACATATGGAGTCACTTGCTATTTTTAGAATATGAATTGTGATCCTCACTTTTTTATTTAACTTCTTTTTTCCCTCCCCTAAGCCTTTCCCCTCTGTCCTTCCCACTCCTTCTCCTCCCCTCCCCTATTACAAAAGGCAAAGAACACGGTTTAGGTCAAATGGATACTAATTGAACTCTCTGTTCTGGGATAACAGAACCTAGTTTATTCTGCCTCACAGTAATGCATTGAGTATAAGATAATTTACCTAATCTTTCTTGGCCTCAGCTTCCTCATGTTTAAAATTATGTGATTATGATTCAGTGCCAATTTACTAAATATAGTCGAGTAATACATTATGTATTAGCAGTATAGTGGAAAGAGTATTGCTTTTAGTCAGAGGTACTTAGTTTAGTTCCTGACTGCTCCAGCCGGAGTGACCCTAGGCAAGTAGTTTAACTTCTCTGTCATACAATTTCTTTGTCTGTAAAATGGGTATAATAATACTTGTACTACCTATTTCATAGGGTTGTGAAAAGAATGCTTTATACTGATTTATTTGGGGGGCCTAAGGGGTGGTTCCAGTTCAATGATTTCATCATTGTGGGGAATTCTTAATATGAAAACTTCATCTACCAATGCAAATTAAGTCTGCCACTTTTCTGTAAATTTGCAGTCTTAGAGAGCTCCCTGAAGTTATGCATGACTCATGCATATTTGTGAGTTGTCTTGTGTATGACAGAGACTGACTGGAATGCAGGTTTTTCTAACTCAAAGACTTCCACTTTATCTGCTCTGTGTCATAAACTTAGAAGCTACATAGACGTTCTATTGTCACCCCTAGCAAGGAAATCTGAATCATTGCTCCTCTGACCCCATTCACCTTCCTTGTGACTTTACAAAACAAAATACCCCATTTTGGCCGCTAACCCCCCATGTGCCTTGTCTCCTTGTTAGAATGTAAGCTACTCGAGGACAGGGCAGGCCTCATTTTCCCCATTCAATCCAGCAAACCTTAATCAAGTGCCTATTAGGTGCCAGGCACAGAGCTAAGAACTGGTGATGTAAATGATAAAAAACAAAAAATAAGACAAAACAAAACCAGTCCCTGCCCTCAAGGAGCTAACAATACAATGGGAGGTGATACACAAAAGGATATAGGAAAGGGGGCCAGAAGAGAAACCAAGAGGTCCCTTGTGGAATTGAAGCCACACAGAGCAGCAGATACAAAGTGGAGTGAGGTGAGAATCCAGTTTCTGCCTTCTATAAAGGAGGGCATTGGGAAGACTTTGGCACTCCACCTTATAGCCCTTCAATCAGAAGGGGGAGGAGGCTGGAGGAGGCGGTGTCAGTCAAGATTTGAGTTAGCATGGTGGTGAGTTTAGAAGTGATGAGCTTCTTCTGGAAGGGGAATCTTGTTCAGTGGAGTTAGAGTGAGGCAGAGGAGCAGATGCAAAAGGTATTTATATTGAGTATTCACAGTGCCTGACACAAAGTAAATACTTAATAAATGTTTTTTAATTCATTAATTCATACACAAAATATTCTCTGATATTTCTATGGAAGATACCACTATCCTTAGTTGCCCAGGTTTCACAGAACAAGATCCACCCTCAACTTTAAACCTCTCCCTCATTACCCCTTATCCAATCAACTGCTGATTCTCATTGATTTTTTATTTTTACCTTAAGTCACTTTTCATCTCTTTTCTTTTCTATTTTTGTCTCAGCCACTACCCTAGCGGGAGTTCTTATTATTTGTCACCTGGGCTGCTACAATAACCTCTCGATTGATTTCTTTGCCTCTGATTGTCTCCTTTTTCCAATCCATCTTTTACATAATGGCCAAAGTGATATTCCTAAAGCTCGAGCCTGACTTTGTCCCTTCTTTGCTCAAGAAGCTCCAATGGCTTGCTATTGCCTCAAAGGTAAGAGACAAACTCCTTTGTCTAACATTTAACACCTTTCACAATCTGGCTGCAAACCATTTTTCCAGACTGATTTTACATTACTCCCTCTTACATTCCAGTCAAACTGACCTCTTTGCTCTTCCTTTTTCACAACATTCCCTCTCCCACAGGCTCTCCCACCATGCCTTCAAGGCCCTCTTTACTTAACCCTACTTGTAGGAATCTCCAGCTTCCTTCAGAGCTCACTGAAAAGACTACTTTCTACTTGAGACTTTTCTCAACTCCTCTTCACCCACAGTTTTCAATGTTCTCTCCCTCATTCTCCCCAAATACTTTGTATTTACTTTATATACCCACATTTATAGTTTTGTATTTTTAAAAATCTATACAAACCTTGTTTCCCACAAGTAGAGTGGAAGCTCCTTGAAGGCAGGGGCTATTCTCTTTGTATTTGTATCCCTAGCATCTAGCACAGTGCCTTACACATGGTAGTTGCCTAATAAATGTTTACAATGTTAATTACTACTACTAATAGCTCAAGAAAAAAAAATTAGGGCAAGTACCCAAGTATTGTGTATCAATGGGTTTCTCACTCTTCCCTAAATATATAAATTATCATTACAAATAGAATTATTTATTTAAGATTGTCTCAGAATTTCCTTGTAAATAACGTACTTTATCTTGTTTGGTGATGATTAATATAAGTTTTTAAAAATAATATGAGATTTAAAAGAAATTGTTGCACATTCTCAAAGACTTTTATGAGTCAAATGAAAACCTAATTAATAAAGGCATATTTTGGAATTTTATCAGCTCTGCAAAACCATGTGATAAAAAGTGTTTATTAGCCCCCAGAGCTCACTATAAAGCTCACACATAAAATTAATTTCTTAGCACACACAGAAAAAAATGAAACAGAACTCCCTGAAGCTTATGTCATCTGTCAAACAACAGTGAAATATTGCTCTTCTATACTGAGCTACCCCAGCAACATCAGGTTTTAGTTAACATTATTGTGATAGGGAATGACCCTAAAGTGGCTCCTTGGTTCATTTATGACGCCTTTGTAATATCCTGCAGCTGTGTGAGTCCAATCAGGGGTGGGAGTTGCTGATGGGCACTTTAAAAGAGTTGGTATGTCATTCCATATGGTTCTTATGGGTTCCCCAGAATATTCATAATATTCTGCCAGTCCAGCTGTCAACAACCAGTTCTGGAGCTGTGCTGATGGCTTTAAGAAACTGCATAGACAATTTTCAATTATTTACTTTGGGTGTTACTACAAAGCCAGAGGCCCTTTGTTTGCAAAGGCAGAAAAAAAAAGTAGCTTGTTGCAAGATGAGGAAGAATGAGATAATTTATGAGAACTTTATTAAGACTTTTATTTACGAATTTGATAAAATATACATGGTTGACAAAATACTGAATAATTTAGGATTTATGACATAGTGTGTGTGTGTGTGTGTGTGTGTGTGTTGTTTGCCCCCATTAGAATGTAAGGCTTTGAGGGAGGGGACTGATGTTCTGTTTGGGTTTGTATTCCCACAGTGCCTGGCACACAGTGAGCATGTAACAAATGCTTGTCGATTTGATTTGATTTGGTTTGATTTGATTTGATTTATTTTATCTTTATGAAACCTCAATCACAAAATAGAACAGAAACAGAATTTTGTAAAAAACCTCTAATGTGACATTGAGCCCATGTGAAGACATGATCTTCTCTTGGTCGCTTTTTTTAAATAGAGAC
Source organism: Vombatus ursinus (assembly GCF_900497805.2). NCBI lineage: Eukaryota > Metazoa > Chordata > Mammalia > Diprotodontia > Vombatidae > Vombatus > Vombatus ursinus. The sequence continues at coordinate 33,882,476 of NW_020954557.1, read as the reverse complement.
ATTTAAAATTCAGGGCTATTTCCCAAGGAAGGACAATGAACATTAAGAGGTAAGAGTGGTTTTACTGTAGTACTTAAATTTCAGAAGAAATAGTAGGTTCATTATGTCTTCCCAGAAAACAAAGGAAAAGGCTATTGAGGCATAACAGGACAGTTGAGAATACTAGAAAAAAAAATCTGCTAAATTAAACAGAATCTTTAAAAATAAAAGGAAGGAATTAGTTTAATTCTGTAGTATGGATAAAGATACAACATACTTATCTGATTTTCTCAGTGTCTTTTAAATTGGTACAAAATAAAATATCCCTTAGATTCAGTATTCTACAGTCATAGCAATTGAGAATTAGAACAAGGAAATAACAGGCTGATTTTGTATGGTACCCCTGGGGGTTCAATTTTAGATAGGTTTTTCTTTGGATAAAATTGGAGAACAGTGATTTAAAGTTGTGGATAGCAATGAAGTAGTTTCCTCGGTAGGGGCATTGGAAGCAAATCACCTATATATCTTTCCACATTCTTCTCTTGCCCTCAAGAAAACTACTTACCTACTATGCAACTCGATTTGCCCACAATATCAAATCAACTGTCCTACTTATTAAATACATTAAAATGACAGTGACACCCAAGGGCAACAAATCTTTCTATGGTTTGAATTAGATGGTGAACACACTATGAATATTATTACCAATCACATCATTAGGAGTAAATGTTTCTGAAATATTCTTATGTTCTTGAAATCAATTATTGATGTTTCAATTACAAGGCAGTATATTGACAAAATTGGACTAAAAACTGAAACTGGAAGAAAATGTTACTAGAACTTTGTTTGGCCCAATTTTATGGAGCCCAATGTCTTAATTTTTCCTGTTGTAGTGCACCCTTACAATGATGCTCTGTCCCACAGCCATGGGATTGTCATAGCATGGGCCTTGGATTCCTTGTTGGTTATCTGTTGGTTGCTAGAGTGGGAGAGTTTCTGCCCTAAAGCATTGTACCACCTTATTTCCCCCTCTCCCAATTCTTTTTTTCTGTGTCTCACTTCTAGTTTTATCACTGGTCACAAAGTATAAACAGAAGCTCATCTTGATCACAGCTACTAGGATGCTTTGTCATAGCCAGGACACGTATTGATAGCAAATAAGGACCTTCTGTATGGCTACCCTGTAATCAAACTCAAATGGAATTCAGGAAAGTGTTTGGACGAAGTCAACTGTAAGGTCCCACGAATCATTTTTTGTTTTAAATAATATTTTTCCCCAATTACGTGTTAAAATACTTTTTTTTTTTTACCAGCCATCTTTTTTAAAGCCAATGATTTTGTGATTCTGTGTTTTCTTCTGAGTCCATTCCTTTCTGACTCCAAGTCAATCGGAAGATAATCAACCAACAAGGATCTAAGTTCCTACTCTATTCTAGACATTGTGCTAGGCACTCTAGCTACAAATACAAAGAACAAAAGAAATCTTACTCTCAAAGAGCTTTCCTTATAATGGAAAAGGGAAATAGATTTGTCACAAGTGCTTAGTGGTGATAAGGTAGCAGATAATTGGGATGTTCTGGTGAAAGCATTCTAGGATATGAATACATTATTAGGAAACATATTTCCTGAATCCTTGATTAGTGGTGTCAAACTCAAATAGATACCTGAGGGCTGCATATTCACTTAGTTTTAAAATATGTTATCTATATTTTTATTGTATTTTTATTTATTTTGTTAAATGTCTCCCCATCTGTGGATTTGATACCTCTACTGAGGTTTTTAACCTGAGGACCATGAATCTCCAAGGGATCATGGATAGTTTCAGCAGTTCCATGAACTTGGATGGGAAAAAAAAATTTACCTTTTTTTTTTTCTAATTTCTAACTGAAACTTAGCATTTCTTTCAATTATTTGAAAATATTATCCTGAAAAGTTTCCTTAGCCTTCCCCAGACTGCTAAAGGTGGGGTACACGACATACATACAGGTTAAGAATCCCTAATTTTGGAGCTGTTAGGCCATTTGTTAGTTCAGAATTTCATCAGGAGGGATGGAGTGCCTTGGACTCCATCATCCTAGTTTCAACTACTTCAACAGACCTATAACTTCCGTCAGTGTGGGCCCATTCTCTACAGATATAGAACCAAACCCCATTCACCATAAATCATGAGTTGGTATGGCCAAGCAACAACAACAAAAACCCAAAACAAACAAACAAACAAAAAGATCCACTCATTTGGTAGCCAACCTTCTGGTACTTAGACAGCCTATACTCAAAGTATTTCCAGCTTAGAAGATCCATTATATCCTATTCTCTATTGCTGTGGGCTTTATTAACCCATGGTCAATTGTGTGTATTGACACTGTATTAAGGCAGGTCTTTGTCAGAAGGTACTTAGGCCTGACCTGATAGATTTCATTTTGTCTTAATCTTCATTCCTAAAATTATTCCTAAGGAGAAGATGGAGATTTTAATGTTTCTCAGATAATCCTAAGGATATTTATTACCTCAAACATTGTTAACAACCAGGAAAAATGTTTACTGATCTCAGGTACACTATTGTGTCTCTCAATTTTTGTTATTCATACCTGCTGCTATAATATTACTTCCTATACACACTATATTATTACCAGCTGCAGCCATAGCTGTCCCTACTTTAAATTAAACCATAGCTGGTCCTACTAAGAACGTGCTCCAAGTAGTTAGGCTAATATATGGAGCAAGATGTTTCTTGAAATTTGGGGGGTAGAAAGCCATATCTTACTGGTTCTTTTGTACTGGAAAAGAAGTAAGGAGGATGGTATCATCTGCCCTTCCATTCTCACTTCTTACTTGTGTGTGTGTGTGTGTGCTGATGGGAGAGTGTGTCATAGACTTTTGGGGGCAATGCTTTGTACTAATTGTTATTACTATGCCATCTTAGTAGATATCTCTTTCTAAAAGTTAGTTGTATGGCTGACTAATTGACATCAACTGATAATCATGCAGGGAAATACATTGGTGTAAGCTTGTGGGCTTCAGCAGAAGAAAAATATTCCACATCCCCTCAGAGTTAACCCTGGATCCCAAAGCGATGTAGTAACCACTCTCTGGGGACCCAACTCATATAGGAGTGGGAGTTGTGCTAGTTACCTCAAAGCATGTGCTACACACAAAATTCATAGACCAAAAGAAGAAAGAAAATGAATGAGTACTGTATGTGGGGAAATGTAAAAGAGTAATTTAGGCAAATAGACCAACCCACAAACTCATTATGAATCATGAATGGAGGGATATAGTTTGTTCAGCCTTAGTCATCTGAGTCAGCATAACTGGACAACTGGTGAGGTTGGTAACCTTGCACAGCCCTCCCTCACTCAAATCCAAGTCAATTGCAAGTCATGTCATCATCTCCCTGATATCAGGTTCTTCTTCAAGAATGAAGGACAAACACAACAACTTCTCAAAGATCAAGCCTTAAACTCAATTCAATCTGGAGCTCATAGATTGGACAATAGTACCACTTAATGGTTATTTTTTGGGCCCTCCTTGCTCACCGTGAATGTAAATAGAAACTGTTTCTCTCTCTCTCTCTTTCTTTTTTTTTCCTTTTTTTTTTTTTTTTTTTGCTAGGCATTCAGGGTTAAGTGATTTGCCCAGGGTCACACAGCTAGTAAGTGTGTGTTTTTGTGTCTGAGACTGGATTTGAACTCAGGTCCTCCTGACTCCAAGGCCAGAGCTCTATCATCACCTAGCTGCCCTCGTTTCTCTTTTGGTGAGCAACCCTGAGGGTCTTCCCCTCCCAGTTTGATTTTTTTTTTTTTTAATTAAAGGGGCCATCCCTTGACTCACTCCTTAAAGAGACCAATTCACTGAATGGGCATTGCCTCACTCAAAGTGAGAACTTGAGAAGATCTTAGCTTAAAAAGGCCATGGTCTCCCACAGCATCAGGGGTTATTTCCAATCATCCTGATCTATATCTAACTACTGGACCCAAATGGTTCTGGAGGAGAAAATGAGGATGGTGACTTTGCACAGCCCTCCCTCACTCAAATCAAAGTAAATTGCAAGTCATGTCATTATCTCCCTGATATCATGGTCCTCTTTGAGAATGAAGGACAAACACAACAACCTGTGACCTGAATTTATTAAGGACAACTACAGTGTCCTCTTTTGATCTCCTCATTTATCTTGAGTCTCAATCTTGGGTTACTGGTTTTTTAATTTCACATGTTGACATTGTTTATTCAACAGGATGGTAATCTCTTTCGGGAGAAGGTCCTAATTCTTTTGTATGTGCTAAGAACACCATTAGGTGCTCAGAATGCAGCAGATGTTCAATTAAAGCTTACAAAGTAAGAAAGACAGTGCTGTTTAGGCGACAGAACTTTAGATTGGGAATCAGACTACTTAGGCTGCAGTCCCAGCTCTGTCCCTAAGTAATTTTTCTGACTTAGGATAAGTACTAAACATCTTTGGCCTGAGTTTCCTTCTATAAAATAAAGGTGGAATAACATAATCCCTAAAGTCTCTTCAGTTCTAAATTCTATGGTCTAAAAAATGAGACAGAACTGGCCTAAATGATCTTTAAAATTACTACAACTCTAAAATTCTGTGAATTAGAGAGGAAGAGCAATTTATAAAAACTGGAATAATAATGTAGAGAAGGGGAATAGTAAATATAAATGTTGCACAGACAGCTGTACTCATTTTTTGTCATTGAGAATGCTACAGTAATTTCATAAAGATGACATGAAAATCTGAGAAATTTTGAAATCGGCCTGGATTTCAGCACCTATTTGTGATTATGTGTCAAGGTAAGGATAAGGATGAGGAAGTGACAGTTTTCTCAAAAATCTCTAAACTGTGACATAAGGAAGTCTCTCTCATAGTTCAGTTAGCTGGAGGGAGATAACATAGTGTCCAGGCATTCCTTAATTGGATGTTTCTTTTTCTCTGCCCAAAAAGAGACTTTCCATCTGTTCCAGCATCTGCTCACTTTAGTTCAAGAATCTTCCCAATACAAGTAGGTGTGACAACTGTGGGATCCAGGACTATTTTACAAGAGCAAGATTTTTTTAAGGTGGGGCTGGAAAATGATTTTACATTTTTACAACTTCTTTCTTCACACACAAGGTCAAACAATCTGACCACATGGAGTTTTTATATATTTTATTTCTTTGAATCAATATTTTATAGGAAAGTAAACTTGTATTTCCTTTCTTTAAAAAAACTATTTCTGACAAGTTCAACAAAAATCAAGAAATAAGAGCTTTCAATTAGTAGAAAGGGATGCATTTACTGCATGGTAGGAACACTGATAATAGGAATTTTTCAAGAGGTACTTGATTCTAATCCTAAATGTGCTTCTAAACAATTGTGTGACCTTGGGTAAATCAATTAAATCTGATTCACTTTATCTAGCTGAAAAATGGGCACTTTAATACCCTCCACCACCTGACTTCTTTGGATGTTATGTATTAAATGCACACATTGTATACTAACGTTGTGTAAATTTGAGTTTCTTCTAGTTATTATTGCTTCCTTCTTCCTCAAATTATCATGTGTTTACTTCTCTGTGTGTAGTGAGCATGCACTTGCCCTCTGTCTCAGAGCCAGGTTACATCTCTCTGTCAGGTACTCTGAGGGGTTTGTGAGGTATCTTTTCTCCAATGCCATCAAGCTTAGAGTCCCCGTTGACTATTCATCACCATTGTTAGGGGTCATTGACTGATCTTAATTCCATTTAACCACTTAATATTATTTACTTTTTCAGAAGGATATATACTTCAAATAGATAGCAATTACAAAGGTATAGACATTTTCCTTCATTCCTTCCCTACCTTGGAGGGACAGAATACTCTCCTCCACATGACCTTGATCTCTGGTAGAGGGTAAATGCAAACTCAGAGCACTTTCTGCATAGCATCCCACAAAGTTCATGTCCAGAGGTGGTATGAATGCTAGACAAGTTCATGTCTTAGTTATCACTAGTCTGGGTCTTGAATATTGGTGCCAAAGGTCACTCCTGTGTCTCAGGGTAGTGATATTGGGCTGGCTAGAAACCCATGGACTTCTGGAATCTGGGATGCTGAGGCACTCTCACAACTTTCTGAAACTCATAAGGTTCAGGAGTATCCACTCCCTTTATCTGGAATGGAAAAGGACATGTGCACAGGACTAAGATCTTTCTTTTGGTCTTAAGACCCCAGGAAGGAGGCATCACTGCTTCCCTAAAGAGCCAATGAGGCAAAAAAGCAAGGGGCTGATGCTAACAGGACTTCTTGAAGGCGTTTGAAGCCAAAGTTTCTTTTACAACATGGGTTAACTGACCAAAATCAGTTACAGAATGTCTCCACAAACTACATGGTCTTAATAATAATCATAACAAAACTAATATTATATAGTGCTTACAATGTCAGGCACTGTGCTAGGTGCTTTACAATTACTATCTGGTTTGATCCTCACAATAACCCTTAGAGGCAGGTGCTATTATTTTTCTCATTTTACAAATAAGGACACTGAGGCAGGCAAGTTAAATGACTTACCAGAGGTCACACAGCTAGTAAGTGTCTGAGGCAAGATTTAAACCCAGATCTGTCTGACTCCACTGCACTACTTTTTTTACACAGCATTATGATTCTCTCAGAAGTAAGCTTCCTAGCCACTGCATGTGGAAAGACATCCCCCCCAAGTATATAAGTTAAATATTCCATTAGAATATAAGGTCTTTGAGTGTGGGGTATATTTTTTGTATTCCCACCACCATGGTACATGCTTAACAAAACTTTGTTGAATGATATTGAATTAAAAGATAGTTTTCCATATGAGAAAATTACCTTTGATTCTGAGATTTCTCATCATCTCTCCTACTTGTCTTCATCAATTCTAGAATTTTTCTGTCTCCTATTCTTAAAGTAGCAAGAATATAAACTAAGAATCAAGAAGAAAAATGTATTCCTATATAGCTGGTCCTACTCTCTCTCCACAGTGCCAATTCTATACTTACAACTTCCTGCTACACATCCTCAGGCACATCAACCTCACAATGTCCCAAACTGAACTCATCTTTTAGAAATCTTCTCCTTCTTCCAATTTCCCTATTTCTGATGATGGTACCCAGTGTACCAGTCTTTACCTTCACAATGACATTTCCCCTATCCCCTCCATATACACACAATAAAATCTCATAAGTTGTCAAATGCTGTCAATTTTACTTCCACAATATCTACCCCATCTTCCTTTTCCTGTCCATTTGTACTACCATTACCCTAATTTAAGGTCTTTTTATGATTATTGAAATAACTTTCTGATTTCCAGATTCTGTTTTCTCCTCCTAATCTTATCTTCCAAATAGTTGCAAAAATAATCTCTTTGAGAAATTTTTACTACATTTTTGATGCCTTTTGTTTTCACATCGCCTATATTTCTAAATATACTAAATATATAAATATATATCTTAATATATAAAATTACTCCCTTCCCAAGATCCATTTTTCATAATAAGGAATAAAAGTAGGGGAAAATAGTTAAGCAAAACTGATATATTACTAAAAGAATCTGTATCAATATGTAGTGTCCCAAATCATGTTCCTTTTCCTGGTCTTGGTTCCACAGTTGACTAGGACCTACATAGACTACTTCCAGTCTACAGGGGCAACACACCTAATAAGTGCTTCTGGCCCACATGACCCATTATTTTCAGGGATTCCCCCACTGAATTCCTCCTACTGTTTTTTTTTTTTAATTCTCCATGCTCATAAAGCTCATAGCTGGTTCACAAATCAATTCACCTGAAGACAAAGTTAACTCAAACTGCCCCAGGTCCTCTCCACAGAGCTTAGGATCATAATAGTTATTGGTATGATGGGAATGTGGAGGTTAAGTCAAGCATCCCACTTCCACTACATTTATGAATCCCGAATATCCTCTGCCTTTGCAAATAAGCATTGGGAACTGACTTCTAGTATCTCATCTTTAGGGGCAAGTGTGTCCTGAAGTTTTTTATAACATTCAGTTTCTATTGTTATGTTATTTCCATTTGCATTGTTATATCAGTTGTATTTATTATATCTCTATTTCTGCTTGCTTCAATTTGCATTAGTTCATGTGAGACTTCCCAGGGCAGCTAGGTGGTGCAGTGGATAAAGCACCAGCCCTGAAGTTAGGGAGACCTGGGTTCAAATCTGGTATCACACCAGGCACTTGACACTTACTAGCTGTGGGACCCTGGGCAAGTCACTTAACCTCAATTGCCTTGCCAAACAAACAAACAAACAAAAAACATATAAGACTTCTCATACATTTCTGAGATCATCATCTTCATCATTTCTTATAACATTCTATTACGTTCACATAATACAATTCGTTTGGCCCCTTCCCAGTCCATGGATGTTGTTTTTTCTCTCTGATCCTCTATTATAACAAAAGAGTGCTGTTATAAATATGGAACCTTATCTTGTCATTGACCTCTCTGATGTATATATCTAGCAATGGAATCACTGGTTCAAAGAGTATTGGCATTTTAGTCATGTTATGTATAATTCCAAATTGATTTCTATCATGATTGGACATAAAGCTACATGACCAGCACCATATTGTGTCAACTTTTCTACAACTCTGCAACATTGGCTTTCTGCATATTTTTCCTTCTTTGCCAATTCTTGGTGTAATAGTTGTTTTGATTTGCACATCCCGTATTATTAGTAATTCAGAATATTCTCTCATATGGTTGTTAATAATCTGTAATTTTTTTAAGAACCATGTTCTTAATAACTAAGCACTATTAGGAAATGGCTTTCCGTCTTATATATTTCTACTACTTATCTACATATCTTGGATATCAGAGATATTTGATAAAAAGATTTCCTTTAACTTCTTCCTTTCTCATCTTAGGTACTTTGATTTTCCTCATGCGAAAGTTTTCCACTTCAATGTAATCAAAATTATTTATTTTGTCTTCTTTCATCACCTTGATATCTTGTTTATAATAATTAAATAATATAGCAAAAGATATGTGACCTATTTCTCTTCCAACATTTTTATGGCATTTGCTTTAATATTCAGGTCAAAAACCCATTTTTAATTTATTATGGTATATGGAGAAAAACATTCATCTAAACATAATTTCTGTTAGACTGAATTCCAGTTTTTCTAGTAATTTGTGTTAAAGTAGAAATTCTTTCCAAAGTAATTTATATTAGATTTATTGAATGCTGGATTATTAATTTCAGTTATGATTGTTCTTTGACTCGTCTTTTCTACACTACATATTGTTTCAAATTGATTCAGAGAAAAAATAGAGATGATAATAAAACCAGAAGGAAGAATAAGTAACAAACTCTCTTTTAAACCAGTGGCAAATAGTTTTGATGATTACTACTTTATAATATAGCTTTACATCTAAAAGTGATATTTCTTCTTTATTCCTAATTTTTAAAATTATTTCCCTTGATATACTAGATCTTTTGTTGATTTAAATTAATTTTGTTACTATTTTGTCTAGTTCTGTAAATTGTTCCTTTGATATATAATTAATTCTGCTAGTATTGTCATTTTTATTGTATTGGCACTGTCTAGCCATGAGCACTGGATCTCTGTTCCCCTTTCCTCTAGTTATTTATATTATTCTTTATTTCTTTAAGGAAAGCATTATGATGTTTTTAATATGAGTATTCTGTATGCCTTCAATTGTTTTATGCATCTTGCAGTTATTTTGAATGCTACTTCCTCTCTATTATTGCATCCCAGGCTTTGTTATTACTTTGTAGAAATGGTATTGACATTTTGTAGCTTGTATTTTTTTTTTTTGATAGCCTGCAACTTTATAGAAGCTATTCGTGATCTCATTCAATTTCTTTTTACCTAGAATTTTGAAAGTCAGCCGTCATGGTACAAATAGAGATTTAAAAAATCTCCTGTTTACTATTTTTATACCTTTACTTACTTTCTTTTGTTTTTATTGCTAGAACAATATCAAATAAGGGTAAGGAAAGGAAACACCCTTGTTTTACTCCTATATTCAGTAGGATAGTTTCTAGTTTATTTTCACCATACATAATTCTATCTTCAGGTTTAGATACATTTAGATACATTTTATCATAGTTAAGAAATATCGCTCTCTCATCCCGAGACACTGGTTGTGGGAACAGCACTGATGTTGGGATGGCCTGGACTGCCTTTGGTACTTTACTATTTGAGAAAGGTCTTGCAGTGCTGATATCCCCTTTTGAATGATGACAACTAACTTCAGGGGAGAATTCAAATGTCAAAGGCATAAAGAAGACTACTACAAGCAATATTTTAAAAACCTACCAATTTTGTATATTTCAGTTTGCAAATGTTAATAAAACTATGAACTGGGAAGTCATAATTTGTACAGGAAGAAACTTTAACCATGAAGCTTATTAAAGTGCTAGTTATTTTTTTCAAATGATGACAAAGCTCAACAACTCAAGTTTTAAAAAAAATCTAGTTTGAAAAATTAATAGTTAATGAATTGCATTACAATTTTTAAAAGTCATAATAAATTCATATAACATGAAAAATTACATATGAAATTTAATAACCACTTTGGCTCCTAAATGCTAAGATTTTATCTAAGAACCAAGAGACATAAATCTTTTAATTCACAATTCAAAGAAGCTTTATGTCATCATAATACCAAAATGTACTTATGAGTTGTTGCTGAATCAGGTTGGGATAATTTAAATATTCCTGTTTTTAACAGTTTAGAGAAGAGTTCATTCACATCAACCTGGCTGAGATGATTATCAGGATATGTTCTTGGAAGAGCATCTTTAAATTAAAAAAAAAGTGCACTTTAAAGTAATTTCCAAAGGTAAAATTAAAATGCTTTCTTTTTGGTAAGATACCCAACCATGAACAGAGTGGGCAGCCCACTTTTTCTGCAAGGGGGTATATTAGTACCACTATCAATCAGCATCTCAGTCTTTCCACTCCTGTTCATAACAATGAACAATGAAGTGGGAAGTTAATGAATCAGTGAGACATACTAACCAACAATCCACAAGAAGAGATGTACATTTTACTTCCCACTCCAAAAGAAACATGCTTCCAACTACTGACCTAAATACTAAAAATAATGAAACTAGATTTACAATCTATTCTTCTATAAAAATGCTTGAGTACCATCAATTAGGGAATGGCTGAACAAGTTGTGATATATGAATGTAATGGAATACTATTATGCTATAAGAAATGATGAACAGGCTGACTTAAAAAAAACCTGGAAACACTTGCATGGTCTGATGCTGAATGAAGTGAGCAGAACAAGGAGAACATCCTACACAACAACAGCCATGTTGTATGATGACTAATATTGATAGACTTAACTAAGCAATACAAGGATCTAAGATCTCCAAAGGCATTATGTTGGAAAATACTATCCACATCCAAAGAAAGAACTATGGGGTTTGAATGCAGATCAAAGCATGCTATTTGCCTTTTTTTTTCTTCTGTTGTGTTTTGTTTCCTCTTTCTAGTGGTCCCTTCTTATTTACTTACAACATCACTAATGTGAAAATATGTTTAATAGGAATGTATATATATATATATATATATATAAAACCTCTATCAGATTGCATGCCATCTTGGGGAGGGAGGTTGGGAGAGAGGGGAAGAAAAATTTAAAGCCCAAAAACTTATTGTTGATAATTCAAAATAAATTAATTTTAAAAAATAAAAAAAGAAATATCCTTTCATATTTATACTTTTTTTTTTGGTGAGGCAATTGGGGTTCAGTGATTTGCCCAAGGTCACACAGCTAGTAAGTGTCAAGTGTCTAAGGCCAGATTTGAACTCAGGTCCTCCTGACTCTAGGGCCAGTGCTGTACTTTGCTTTTAAAATAAATAAATGTTGTACTTTGTCAGAAGATATTTGTGCATAATTAATATAATCATGATATTTTAGTTTTAATTGTTTTTCAAATATTGAATACTCCTTGAACACTTTTGAATTATTCTGGATATTCCTGTCCTCATTCCATACTCCACTGAAAGTTTACAAGCTTCTGAATTTCATCAGGCATTGGTTCACTTTCCTTAATCTTAAAATATTTTTTGCTAGATTTGGAAATCTCTTTGAGAGTTTGTTACTTTTTCTTCCTACTGGTTTTATTATCATCTCTATTTTTTCTTTTTTTAAAAATTTATTTAGCATTTTATTTTTCCCTAGTTATATGTAAAAATAATTTTTAACATTTAAAAAAAACATTGAGTTCCATATTCTCTTCCTTCCTCACTCCCCACCACAGCCTCCCATTGAGAAGGCAAGCAGTTCTATACAGGTTATGCATGTGTAGTCATGCAAAATATTTCCCTATTAGTCATGTTGTGAAAGAAGACATAGACTGAAAAAAAAAACACCTCAAGGAAAAACTGCCCTGATATTCTAGAACTGATGGAATTCTAATAAAGCTTCCTCCAGACCCAACATTTTAATTTCCTTATGGGCCCCACTGAATAGCAGGCATGTCCTAATTTAACCATGCAATCTGACTTTAATCACACCACAGGCCTTCAGACTTAATACAACCACTGCTCTACCTAGCCACTGCTCCCAGATCGTTCTATGATTCGGTGGTTAAACATCCTTGTCGTGCTGCCCTCCAATTGGCTAGCTATTGTGGTCCTGCCTGGTGAAGATGGATAGTTTGGTATTGTGGTCCTGTCTTGGGCTAGATGGATGACGTGATTGTGGTTGAATACAAGAACACACTTGTTCAAATATATGAATTGGATCTCTCCTGGATCTATTTTCCAGGTCAGTTTTTTTTTTTCCAATGAGATATTTCATATTGTCTTCCATTTTTTATTCTTCTGGTTTTGTTTTATTGTTCCTTGATTTCTCATAAAGTCATTAACTTCCATTTGCTCCATTCTAATTTTTAAGAATTATTTTCAGCCTTTGGACCTGCTTTTCCATTTGGCCAATTCTGCTTTTTAAGGCATTCTTCTCCTCATTGGCTTTTTGGACCTCTTTGGCCATTTGGCCTAGTCTGTTTTTTTTTTTTTTTAGTTTGTTTTTTAAGGCGTTATTTTCTTCAGTATTTTTTGTGTCTCCTTCACCAAACTGTTGACTCATTTTTCATGATTTTCTTGTATCACTCTTACTTCTCTTCCAAATTTTTCCTCTGCATGATTTTCAAAATCCTTTTTTGAGCTCTTCTCTGGTCTGAGACCAAATCATATTTTTCTTGGAAGGTTTGGATGTAGGAATTTTGACTTTGCTGTCTTATTCTGAGTGTGTGTTTTGATCTTCCTTGTCACCATAGTATCTTTCTATAGTCAGAGTTTTCCCATTGTTTGCTCTTATTCTCAGTTTATTACTTGACTTTTAAGTCTTTGTTAGAGTAGGGTTCTTCTTCCAGGGTGGAGGGCGCACTGTCCCGAGCTGCAGGGTTTTTGTGTAGCTGTTTTCAGAGATGCTTCTAGGGACCTATAAATTTTCAGTCCTTCCAAGGTGGTATGATCTAAGGAGGGGTGTTTACTACTCTCCTGGTCTATGCTCTGGTCTGTGAGTGACCACAAACACTCTTTTCTACCCTGAAACTGTGACGAGGTTCCCTGCCCCACTGCAGCTGCAAGCTCTGTCGTTGTTAGTGCTCCTCCTTGTCCTGGGACTGCCACCCAGAACGGTGATTGGGATCCAAGTATGGGCAAAGCAACAGAGTCCTGCCTCAGTTCTAGCAAAGACATCCTTGTAATCTTCTTCTGACCAGTTGTTCAATGACCTTGATGTCGGTGGCCTAAGAAGTCTGGAAGCAGCTGTTACCACTGCTGATTCAGTAGCTCCCAAGACCTGGTCCTCATTTGCTGTGGCCTGATCTGCACTGGAGTGGCCTGTACTGGACTGTGCTCCACTCTCACCCACGTGCATCAGACTTTCCTGCTGACCTTTTAAGTTGTTTTTGGCTAGAAAATTATTTCACCCCATCCTTTTGTGGGTTCTGTTGCTCAAGGAATTGTTTCATGGTATTATTTAAAGGTTTTCAGAGTAGTTTTGAGGAGATCTCAGAAACTGCCTTTTCTCCACCATCTTGGCTCCACCCCTTCTAGGTCTATCCTCTTTATTAATTTATCTATGTGCATTCTATATTTTATTCAGTTTTTTTCTCTTAAAGAATTTGATAAGGGAATAGAGGGGATATAATTTTACTATCTATGATATATAACAAGTAGTATCAATTAAAAAATTTTTAAATACAATAAAAACTTACAACAATAAAAAGATTTTGTAGAGAAGAAAAAGAAAGTATGAGTTAGTAGTAAACGTCTGCAGTTTTTCAGGAAAAGTACCATTTCTGATATTTTTCATTCTTTTGTAATCTTCCTTTTTTGAGATAGTTTACAAATAAATACCTGGATGTCTTTAAAATTGTATTGCTCCTAGAATGGATTTCTTCCATATGTATTTTAATCAGGTGTAGCTTTTCATTCCAAGAGAAGCTTTATCACATAGCGTATCAGATACTATGGTGGTAGAATTAAAATGCAGTGGTTTCACTATCATTGTCAATGAGAATAGATCACAGTAGAAAGGCCAGCAGGTCTCTTCCATTTTATATCCATTTGTTATCCATCTTCCAAGTGCTGCACCTATAAATATTACCAAGGTGATTTAGATTAGATATATCTTACCCTAAATTCACTGAAAGACAATTTTCTCTTCAGGTGCACTTGCTGTTGTGTGAGGTAATACTTTTTAGAGCCTTACATCCACCTCCTCTATAATGATTTACAAATGAGTTTGCACTTGAAACTGGTGTTATCCTTAGTTTCCACATTTCTCTAGTTAGCAAGGAAAAGTTAAATGAGTTATAGGAAGAAATAGACAATAAAACTATAGTAGTAAAGAACCTTAATTTTTCTATCTCAGACCTAAATAAATTTAGTCATAAAATAAATAAGAAATAATCTAAGGAGATGAATAGAATTTTATAAAAGTTAGACATGATAGACTTCTGTAGAATGCTGAATGAGAATAGAAAGGAGTATGCCTATTCTCCCATGTACTATGGCACCTTCACAAAAATTGACCCTTTATTATGGCATAAAAACCTCAGAGACAAATGCAGAAAAGCAGAAATACTAAATGCATCTTTTAATGACAATAATGTAATAAAATTGCATTCAATAAATGGCCTTTCAAGCATAGATTAAAATTAATTGGAAGCTAAATAATAATCCTGAAGAATGAGTGTGTCAAAGAACAAATCATAAAAACAACATTTTCACTAAAGACAATGCCAACAAATAGACAGCACACCAAAATTTGTGGGATATAACTGAAGTAGAAGTTAGGAGAAAATTTATACCTCTAAATGCATACATTAATAAAAGAGAGAAAGAGCAGATTAAAAAAAACTGGATGTGCAATGAAAAATAAACCTAGAAAAATACATTTAAAACCTCTAACAAAACACCAAAAGAGAAATCCTAAAAACAAAAGGAGAGATTAACAAAACCAAGAAAAGAAACAAAAAAAGAACTAATAAATAAAAGTAGGAACTATTTTCTAATCAATAAAATAGATAGGCTTTAGTTAATGTGATTTAAATAAAAGAAAACCAGATTTCCAATACAAAAATGAAAAAGGTAAATTTGTTATTATTGGGGAAAAATGAAACCAATTATTAGAAGCTATTTTACCCAACTATATGCTAATGAAACTGACAATCTAAATAAAATGGATAGATATATACAAAAATGTAAACTGACCAGATTAACCAAACAGGAAATAGAATTTATAAATCACCTTATCTTAGAAAGAAATTGAACAAACTATAAATAAATTCCCAAAAGAAAAAAAAACTCCATAACCAAATGGATTTACAAGTAATTTTACCAAATATTTAAAGAATAATTCATTCCTATACTATTTGATAGTATAGGGACTTTGAAAAATGAAGGAGTCCTATCAAATTCCTTCTATGACACAAATATGGTCTTGATATCCAAACTAGGGAGAGTTAAAACAGAGAAACAAAATGATGGACCAATTTTCCCAAGGAATATTGATGCAAAAATGTAAAATATAATACCAGCAAGGAGATTATAGCAATATGTCTCAAAGGTCACAAAGTGTTACCAAGTGAGATTTTAAGCAGGAATGCAAGACTAGCTAAACATTAGGAAAATTGTAAGCACACTTGACCATATTAATAATAAAATCATAATTATTTTAATGGGTGCAGAAAAATATTTAGTCAAAATAAAGCACCTATCCTTGTTTTTAAAATCCTTAAAAGAATCAAAATAAACTGAGCTTTCTGGAAAATGACAAATAGTATCTATCTAAAACTAAGAATGAGCCTGATCTGCAATGAAGATAAGTTAGAAGCCTTTCCAAAAAGATCAGAGGTGAAGCAAGGATGTCCATTATAACCATTACTGTTTAATACTGTGCTAGAAATGCTAGCTATAGTGTGGAGAAAAGAAGTTGAAGGAAAAAGCAGAAAGGAAACAACAATCTCTCTCTCTCTCTCTCTCTCTCTCTCTCTCTCTCTCTCTGTAGATGATATGATGTTTTACTTAAAGAATCCTAAAGACGGGGCATAGCCAAGATGGCAGAGAGAAGCCAGGAAGTTGCCTGAGCTCTCCCCAGTTTCCCTTGGAAACAACATTAAATCAAGCCTCTAAACAGATTCTGGAGGGACAGAACCCACAAAGAGATGGAGTGAAACAGTTTTTCAGCTTAGGATAACTTAGAAGTTCTGGGAAAATTGGAAAGTTATTAGATATAAACCAACATCTCACAACATATACCAAGATAATCTCAAAATGGGTACATGCCTTAGGAATAAAGGTTGACATCATAAGTTCAATCTTGCTGCCTCTATATACAGATCCCTAGAGGTTACACAAGCCTCTTACCTGTCTCTGGTCATACTGGGAGACTACTAGCTTGTTTGCCTCAACTGGCATTCACTTTGCTAGTTATCCTGTTTTCTTTCCAGACATCCTCTCCCTGATGTTACCTGCTGGGCATCACCTTTCTTCTACAGCTGGTTTTCAGCTATCTAGCAATCTTTGGGTTCACCTAATACTTTGTTCACCATACACTGGGTATACTACGTAAGCCTCTCCCCAACAAGTGAGGACTGCAGCTCAGCCAACTAGCTCATTTAGCTTCCTTTGCCATCTACTGGGAAGGGTGGGATAGGGAGTTGTATAGGCTTACAGTTCTTTCAGAGTCCCATTGGGACTAGACTATATACCTTGTGAGGTTCATAGTACAGTCATTAATGTATTATTAATATGTTTATTTTACATACAAGGAAACTGAGGTTCACAAAGGTTAAATAATTTTCTTAAAGTCACATAGAAAGTGTTGGAGTCTGAATTCAAACCCATGTATTTTGACCAAAAGTATAGTATAATTTCTATTACTTTGTGGTTGTTGTTGTACAGTCATGTCCTATTCTTTGTGATCCCATTTGAGGTGTTCTTGACAGAGATGCTGGAGTAGTCTGACATCTCACTCTGTAGTTAATTTTATAGATGAGAAAACTGAGGCAAACAGGGTTGAGTAACTTGCAAAGGGTCATACAGTTACTAAGTATCTCAGGCAAGATTTGAACTCATGAAGAAGAGTCTTCCTCATTCCAGGCCTGGCACTTTATCCACTGTACTACCTAGCTACCCTCTATTGCTTTGAGATGTTTCTAAATCTTTTAATTTTTGAAAGTTCTATAACCAGAACTGGATTATAAACTCGTCAAGGGCAGGAACAGGTTATACTTTCTCTTTCTTTCCTGTCTACTCATATTACAATGCTCTATATGCAGTGAATGATCAGTAAAACAAAAAGAACCACAATAATGACAGTTCACACTTGTATTGAATTTTAAATCTTACATAATATTTTCAGGCAATAAATCTGGAGTGACTGGCATGAATACAGATTGCAGATTTACACCTGGGAGTTTACTTAGAGGTCATCTAATCTAACTTCTTCATTTTAGAGATGGGGAAACTGAGGCTCAGTGAGGTTAAGTGACTAATCAGTATCACACTCACACTATATGCTATAATTCTTTTCCTCATTTCAATTCAATAAGCATTTAATAAATGACTACTGTGTTTAAGACACTATGCCAGATATTGAGGATACAAACGAAAAATAAAGCAATATCTTCCCTACAGATATGTAGTATGTAGTATATATGTACTATATGCAAATATAGTTTTTACTTAGTATTGTTTTTACTTAGTGTTGTAGTAAGTAGTTTTTCCTTAGTATTGCTACATAAAAACAACAACAACTCATTGGTAAAAGGTAAATTGAGTCAGGTCAATAAAACATCTTTAGTAGGATAAATATAAATGACTATGCTTTAAATGAGGAATTCAATATATGAATAGTATGATTGTGACAATTATCTTTGCTTGAAGGAATAAGTTAATGAACACAAGGAAGAGTATAGAAGAAACAGTTATATATATTTATATACACACATATACATACATATATACATATATATGAGAGAGAGTGACAGAGACAGAGAGAATCTTGTCACATAAGGTATTAATTCCAGAGAAAAAATCATTGTGTATTTCATGCATATCCAATTAAAACACACACACTAAACAATACACCATGCTCATTATCTCGCTGAGAAACCTGGAATCCAGAAAGTTGTTGATATTTGAGTGTTATGAGGTTATACTTTGTATTGTTGTTATTTAATCAATGACTAATCAGAGAGTTGCACTTTACAACAAAAGCCAATTTGTCTGGCATTAAAATTAGTCAAGGTGTCAGCTTTCAATGATTACATTCACAGCTGAGCTAGATTATTTCCAATTAAACTCTACTTCCTGTTAGTTATCTTGGTTATGGTACACATGTTCTAAAATAAAAAAAAAGTAAATATATTAAGAGTGAGGTCATAAGGCTATCCTACAAGCTCAACAATTTTAAATTTTCTATAATATGATATTTTGTTATTGACTATAGAGTCTAATTAGGTGCTTATTTTCTGTTTTTCTGAGAGAAGAGAAGGAAAAAAGATATATATGGTCCAGGACCCTCCAAAATATGTATCACACAGATCAAGTTCTATATTTGAATAATTATACATCTTTATCTTATGCTCTTATTTGTAGTTTTAGGTTGGGAAATAATAAAGCTTGAAACACAAAGCTTAGATATGACATATATATAGGTTTCCCCAAATATGAATAATATCTCCCTAATGCCAAGGCAGGTGCTAAATGTACAATGTGGATTTTGGGTAAGAGATAATTTTGATTTTATTTTACTTTGTTGTATTTTCAGTTTTATTGATATGTTTCTTTTTATATTAAAAATATAGAACGCTCTCACACAATGAGGGGTCTCTTGTAATAAAGTTAAACAGACAGGAAAAACTAATAAGATAGTGACCTGTTATGAAAGTTCATACAAAATATCACATTTTTTAGTATGTCCCATATCTTTTATTTAACAGAAGCCTATTTTTTTCTCCTATCCTTCACCCTAGTAGAAAAAAAGGAGAAAAGCAAATTTATTGTAACAATTATATATATATAATGTATATAGTCACGCAAAAAAATTCCCCCAATGACTGTATACAAGTATACATATAAATATATATTATTTCAATTATAATATATACTTCACACATGTGTATTATATGTCTCATTCTGCACCTTAAATCCATCATCTCTCTGTAATGAATAACATGTTTTATCATCACTCCTTTTGAAAATGTATGAGATACAAATCCATGAACAAACATAGAAACCTAAAAAACAGCCTATTAGATGCCCTCTTCAAATCCAGGAAGGCAAACTTTCTTTGGGGTTTTGCTGAAAAATAATTCCCCTTCACATTGGAACTTTACTACCTGAACAAGTCATGGCAATACTAGGGCTGGCAAAGTCTACATCTTTTCCTCTGTCAACACAATATTACACTGCTGTTGTAGGGAAATATTCTGTGGTTGCCACCTTCACTCTCCAAGAAATAGGCCACTGAGGAAATCTTTTCCTGTGAAGAATCTAGTGCTCAAACAGTTAAACTCAGGAACTATCTCAATCCATTGGAAACTCTTAAACTTGCAATTTTCAATCAGGTAACCCCTCAAAAGCCATTCTAGGGAATTTTAATCTCTTACCTATACTTGAGAAGGAAACAGAAAGATGGGAGGTGATCGGGAAGTGGAGGTCCAGGATCATTCCTCAAGTTTGCCATGTGTTTTTCCTGTAAGTTTCCATTTTTTGTTCCTATTGGGATGTGTGTGTGTGTATGTGTGTGCATGTGTGTGCCTATACATTATTTGCCACACCTCCTCCCCTCAATCTTTATTTTTTCCTCTGATCTAGAATGGAGAGAAAGTGTGTAAAAAGAGGGACTGAGTCATTTCATAGCTCCTCTTTTTAAGCACAATTTTTGTTGTTATTCTGTTCTTTAAAAACAAAATAAGAACAATTCCATACACACAGAATACAGGGAAAGGATTGTATGTGATATCACACATGTCTATTATATTCAGCTTGTAAGGAAAATAATTTACTGTAATAAAGTCAACATGATCATTTCAAAGCTATCATAATTGTGTATCCTTCTGAATAACCTTCAGTTCTCTTCCATACACTTAAAAGTGCTAAAATAACATTCCTGTTTTTCTTTTCTTTCCTCAATTTTTTGCATTCCTTTTGCTAGACCATTTCTCATAAGTCACTTTTTTCTAGATCACATGTGAAAGGAAGTTTTTCTAACCAGTGCCCATACCTCACAAGAAGAAATTCTTAAAAATGGAATTCTGAAGACAGAGACATATTCCAACAATAGGGAAAAAAATCAATTGTCTGAAGACATGGATGTGAATGCACAGAGAATTCATCACTCAATATAGATATAAAACTATAACACACAATTGCAATCAAGAAAAAGCAAGAATTTTTAAAGTTAAAATTATCTACAAAAGTATAAAATATCCAAATCATGAATTAGAAATCTTTAAACCCAACATAGAAAATGGAAATGAAATTGAACCATAAGATCATAAAACATCTACCAAAGAACTAAAAACGCTAGTCCAACTGGAATTACAGATTAATTCTATCAAAGATTTAAAGACATGTTAACATTATGAGTACAATAAGGCAATTATGTTAAAAATAAAAATGTCTCAAACTACAAGCTTGGCATCAATATATGCAAAAAAAAAAATAAAAACCAAGCCTTTGATGAAGTATAGTACCCTTTTATGCTAAAGACAAAACAAAACACAAATCCTCCAAAGCATAGGCACATAAGGACCATTTAGTTAGTATTATTAGCATTGGGAAAGTACTAGAAACATTCATAATAACTACAAAAATAACATAAGGATGACTTTTTTTCCCCATTGTTATTTAACACAGTGCTAGAAATGCTAATGATAACAATAAGACAAAGAAATAATTTAAAGAAATAAACATTAGCAAATATGAGGTAAAACTTTATTTGCAGATGACATGCTGGATTACTTGAAACACCTCAGAGAATTAACAAAGAACTTGAGAAAATTTGTGATTTCAGAAAAGGGTAAGGATAAATAAAAACCACACAAAAATCATCCTACCATCCTAGCAGCATGTCTTAGAAAACACCTAACTTTTCTCTCTCTTTTTTTCAGATGAGGAAATTGAGGCCCAGGACACTTTTATATAATTTTAAAATTTAGAAGAAAATAATAAAAAAGGAAATCATATATATGTATATATATACACTATAGAATGTATAAAATATTTTTGGAGTCAATATAGCAAGAAATATTTAAGATATATAAATATAATGTTTACATATTCTTCTTACAAATAAAGGAAAACATTGTGGAGAATGATTCATTGTTCATGGTTAGAGTGTACCAATAGAATTATAACACTGTCCCTTAAATTAATTTACAGATTTATTCTATAAAAAGTTAAGAAGTGTTGCTTTATAGAAGTGAAAGGCTCTGGTTCATCTATATGCTTATTAATTCCAAATATATTTTAAAATCAGTTCCCATCAGAGATATTTGATGGAAAGAGATCTCCTAGTCTATCATTTATAGAGTTGGATAAAATATTAACAAAATTTATTTGGAAGAACAAAAAATCTAGAATTTTAAAGGCAATGAAGAAAAATGTAATAAAGAGGGAATAGCACTTCCAGGCCTCAAATTAGATTGTAAAACATTAATCAAAACTGTTTGGCACTGGCTAAAACTTGGAAAGTAGGTTGATGGAATAGACTAGATACAAGCATTAGAAAAAAAATGAGTTTAATAATACAGTGTTCAACAAACCAAAAAATGTAAATCACATAGGAAAGAATTTTTTATTTGACATGAATTTCTGGAAAATCTGGAAAGCATTTTGGCAGAAATCAAGTATAGACTAATGCCTTAAACAATATACCATAATAAAGTCAGAATGGACACACAACCTTTTCTGAATACGTGTATCCAAGAGATAGAAACAAGGGAATAAATAAAATGGAAGATGAATTTAAAAATGTGGTAAAGTACTATAAGAATAGTAGTATCAAGAGTGCTCAAAATAACCTGAATCTAACATAGAAAGCTAAGAACAGCAAAAGGTATCCTTTGTTTTTTTCTTTTTAAAGTTATTCTGGGGAAAACAATGAGGTTAATAAAGAGACCAGATTGCTGTTTGGACTGGATGATCAATGGCATGATAACACTTGAGTAGAGAGTTTTGAGTAGAGCCACCCAATTCTTGTTTTGATTCTGTTTTCTTTGCAAAGGAGAAAGACCTTTCTCCTGGAAAGGACAGCATAAAAAATGATGAATAGGGAGGTACTACCCAACAGAAGGAGAAAAAAAAAAAGCACTTATCTGCCCCGATAAGTTCAATTCACCTATCCCATACGAGCTATATCCTTGCTTGCTGAGTGGTGAATGTGATTGCTAATCCAGTATTAGTGATATTTGGAAAAACACAGAGATCAGGTCTGATTGTCATATCTAGCATAGGTGTGCATGGTGGGTGGGCAGGGTACACAGACAGATGGGGGACAAGAAGTACCATTGATTCAGGTCATGAGGGGAAAGGGCATGAAATAGGATGGCAATAAAAGTAACAGCAGACCTCATATAAAGACAGGTACTTTAAATTTTTGCAGAGATTCAAAATTATAGTTATTTATAATCCCTTTAATTAACTTACCATGCATTCTTGGGTAATTATCTACATATGAGTCATCTCCCACAAGACCCTAAGCACTATGAAGTCAGGGACCACATTTTATTTAAATTTTGTCTTTCACAGTACTATGCAGTACTGTGCATTAAGTATTTGCTTCCTAAATATCTGTTGAGTTGAATACCCGCTAATTTTTTTTTGTTTGTTAAAGGTCCTGAAAAATTTCTGCTTTAAACTGAAAAATAATTTCTGATTAGCCTAACAGGTGTACTTACAGTAATGGAAATTGAAGTTTGGCTTCTTTCAGTCAATACCTGTCTACAGTCCTGGAATTATCTTTCCTTTTTCTTTTCTTTTACTTTGTGTCATATGTAAGAAGATGCCTTGTCCCCTGAGAAATCATAGTAGGAGTAACTACTATTTCTTGTCCGACTCTGACATTGAACTAAATGAGGATATTTATAATTGTGATGATAGTTATTAATAATAATAATAATAATAGTTAGCATTTATATAACACTTTGAGGTTTGCAAAAGGCTTTACAAATATTGTTTCATTTTATTTTCATGACAACCCTAGGAGGTAGGTGCTGTGATTATTTTCATTTTTGCAAGTGAGGAAACTGAGTCAAACAGTGACAAAGTAACTAGCCTATGGCCACTCAGCTAGTCAAGTGTTTGAGGCCAGATTTAAACTCAGGTCTTCCTGACTTCAGATCCAGTGTCTATCTAATGTGTCAACTGGCAGTTGTGTGATCGCTGTGAGTCTCTACTCTAAGACAAACAACTAATGTAAAGGCACTTAAAAATTAATGAGAAAACTAAACCTACATCATTAGGAGTTTCCTCCCAACATATGTTAAGATCAAAAGTAAGAACTAAAAGCCATAGTTTGGTTTGAGATGTGTGCCCTGGGAAAAACTTTGGGATTGAAATGGTCAACAATCCCTCTAAAGAAAGCCTGATGGTGGCAGTTAGGTGGCACAATGGATAGAACTCTGGCCTTGGAGTCAGGAGGACCTGAGTTCAAATTTGACCTCAGATACTTGATATTAACTAGCTGTGTGACCCTGGGCAAGTCACTTAACCCTGATTGCCTTACCAAAAAAAAAAACCTGATGAATAAAAGGGGACTGTACTGACCTAGGTAAAGAAAAAAAATTTGAATTGAAATAGACATGCTTGATCTCTACTTGAAGAAAAAAAGTGTTATTGAGGTGAGGCAATTTTGCTTTTTTGGATTGAGTAAAATTGTTTGTTTCATAATAAAATCTAATAAAATTCACATTTAATAAATAATAAAGTCCAGTGGCATTAACTTGCTGGTGTCTGCTTGAGTAGAAAGTCTTTGTAATTGCATGAAGAGTGTAAGTCAGGAGCACTTACCCTATGTCTACATAGAAAAAGTAATGTGGAGAGTCAGGCTGTACTTCCTGTGGGGTTAATACAGGTAGACAGGAAACCTGGCTACTCAGACAGAAATTGTCATTTTTTCCTTAATCTTTTTATTATGTCTGGAATCATCTGGAAAATGGCCTGCTCTCCACTTTTGTTCTTCTTGTGCACTTACTGGCTTGAGCTCCAGCCCTTATACTGAAACTTAATTGCCCTGAGACATTAGGGAAATGATTCAGTTTTCTTATCTGGAACTGTGGATAAAGTTACCGACCTAGTTCCTAATGATGGATGAGCTTAAATTACCAGGAGCTATGTAAATGGGATGTGGTTATGGAATATAACTCGGTGTTCTGGTGTATTCTACCCACTTTATGACATCATTGCCTTAGAATGCATACTCAGTGATGAAAACAAACCTTTTTCTTTTGATAAAATACTTTGTAAATAATTGACTTCCTTGAAAATTAAGTTAATATCTATTACAAGTCTATGGGCAATAAAACCAAGCAAACTGGCATAGATTGCTGAGGGACGGTTAGGGGAGGAAAGATGTTATATGCATATTTCTTATAGTGCTGAAGTGGTGGTTTTAAAGCTAAATTTTTAAAAATCTGCATGTCTGTCATTTTCAGGGAATCCTGGAGCTCACTAGACAAGAGTATTAATGTACTTAAAACTAAACACAAATGAAGTGTAATGAACAATCTGCTAAATGTTAATACAATTTATCCTTTTTAAATTTATAAACATGACATATTGCATGCACTTAGTGCTAATCTATTTTAGACCTTCATTTGGTTTGACCTATGACCATAATATATTACATTCCTTGCGATATTTATCTTGTCATTTGGAAACAAGATTACAATTAATGTGACACACATGACTTTAAATTAGTACTTCAACTGGAGATGTGTGAGTAATGAATTAGCCACAGCTTTGAACTCTCAGCAGATAATTTAAATTACCTGCCTTTAGCTGATGTATGATTGGGACCCAACAATATGCCCCCAAATCAGAGAAACACATTGTTTTTGATGAGACATTTGCCATCTGATTTTCTCCAATTATTTTTCCTTTATTAGGCAAATGGTTTAAAATTCTAGAATAAACATTGTCTCTATGGTGTCGATTAATGATGAGAACAGTAAAGATTTTTATTCAAATGGAGATCAAGCATATCTATTTAAATTCAAAATTTTTTTTTCCCTTTGCCTAGGTCAATATAGCCCCCTTTTATTCATCAGACTTTTTTTAAAGGGATTGTTGACCATTTCAATCCCAAATCGAAGTCCAGCCTGCTGTCTGTACTGTGAGTGGGGACAATAGCAAATTAGGAGACAAAGTCAGAATGATTATCATGGGGAATTTTGGGGTCCTACAACTGTTTTGCTCTGGGGCCAAAACAATGAAGGTCTGGCAGGACCCCTGTAATGTTGGAGAATTGGGCTCTGGTGATACTACTGATTGTATTAACAGCCCAATCAGTACAACACAACTGCTTTTGTACCATATCATAACGTCATAAAATTGTAGGTCTCTCTGACTTGATACTGTTGTGATGGCCAGTTTGACACAGTAGTGTGATGAGTGACACTTTTTTTATTCTGGTAACACAAGAAGGCAAGGTACACTGAATAAAGAAAAAAACCTAGTTAATACTAACCTAGTTAATACTAAGACCCTACCTGCTGGAAATGCTTCAGTTCAGATGATGCTGACAACTAAATTGAGCAAATCAAGTCAACAAGTATTTATTAGTTCTAGGCACTGTGATAAGTTCTGGGAATACAAATACAAGAAGAAAAATAGTCCCGGTCCTCAAGGAACCTACATTTTAATGGGGGAGGACAACACAGAAAAGGAAGGTGGGAAGCAAAGGGTGAGGGATAAAGGTAATTTGGGAGAAGGCACTGTGGAAATGAGAATGGAGTGCAGACTGGTGAGGAATAAAGACGTGGGTGGCCTCTATTTTAGGAGAAACCAGCCAATTAGAGGAAGGAGCCAAAAATGGGGAAGGGCACAGGAACTCCCAAAGTGTGAAGTTCAGGGTTGGAGTGAACCTCTGGGTCGGAGAGATTCTGAGTCATTTTAAATAAAGTCATTGAGAAGAAACAGTAGTGTGATCTTGAGAATAAAGACATGAATCACAAGTGTGTCTGAAACATCCTGAAACATGACAAACTTTTTTATGACATTCTAGGATCATCATATAACAAAAATAGAAACAGATGTTACCAGCTGTTGTCAGGGTCTTCATACTATGTCAGTGGTACCCTTAGCTCCAAGTCATAGTTAGAAGAACCCTTGGTAGTCATCCAGTCCATATACAAAAGAATGCTTCCTAGAACATGCCCAATAAGTGGTTGTCCAGGCTCTGTTTGAGGGGGGAAAACCCATGGCCTCTGAAGGCACTGTATTCCACTTTTAGACAACAGTAATTGTTAAAAAGTTTTTCCTTTTATCAGAACAAAATTAACCTGTGCAAATTCTACCCACTGTTTCAGGTTTAGCCCTTTGACCAAGTCAGTTTCCTCTTCCACATGACAACCCTTCAAATACTTGAACTCCAGACTGATCATTTCCAGTCCCTTCAACCAATTTTCATGTCACTTTGACTCCATTTCCTTGACTATTATGATTTCATGGAAGTCAAGGGAGAAGAAGGTGGTTAACAGTATCCAGAATGCAAAGGTTGATAAAGATAGATGATGAATAAATTAATTTAAATTTAGCAATAAGGAAGTCCCAGATGGCATTTGGGGGTTTAGTTTCATAAACTAACAAGAGTTGAAAGCAAAGGGTTATGAGTGGGTAGTAAACAGATTGGCTTTTTAAACACTATTCTAGAATTCTATCATTTCTCTTACTTATCCATTTCTGTTCTTTGATCACAGTGCATACTTTCCCCAATTATTTGCATGGCTGTTAAGAGTTTATGAAGCCCTCTGTCTGCACTGAGATGGCTGCAGAAGGCTTCATGGAGAATGAAGTATTGGTCAAGGCTCAGAACATTGGCAAGGATTGAAGGGAGAGAAGAGGAGAATGGAAGGTATTCTAGCTTGTAGTGGGAAATAGCATGATCAAAGTTACAGAGGAAAAATGAGTGGGCATATTCTGGAGTCAGTGAAAAGATTTGCAAGACTGCAGAGGCTAATGTGTGTTACAGTTATAAGGAGGATGTTACTAAGCCTATACTTCATGTTGTGTTGTGTTGTGTAGGTCTAACCTTCAAGGTTTCATTTATTAAAAATGGGTGAATGTGTTTTTGATAAAGGTGTAGTGAAGGTTTTGGAGAGATGGTTCCTCATCAGGCAGAGAGAAGCATCTCAGAGACTAGTTGAATGAGCTTCTGGGAAATGTAGTCTCAAAGAGATAGCATCATTTTATTTCCAACCTGGAAAAGACTGGGAGTCTCTTGCTAGTTATACATGAACACACACAGGCTTGAAAGAAGACTCTGTGAGTACCCAATTTGAGAGAGACACAGAGAGACAAAGATACAGAGAGAAATAGAGAAGATGGATTGTTGAATGTGCACAGGATCCATCGGGGAGGTAATGCCTTTTTCTACAATGGCAGATGGAACAGTTATGATCAAATCATAGAGTCTGCCTTTTTGGTATAGACTTTTCCCTAACCAAGACTTTATGCATATAAGTGAAACTATATTCGCTCTTTATCTTCTCCCTTCCGTTCAACAAGGATTGATGTCTAATTTGAAGATTTTGTTTTCTATTCTTTTTATCATTAAATTGTATTTTTAATTTATGGAATAAAATAAGCATTTTCATAACATACTACAATAAAAAAGATGATTGTACATGAAGTGCAAATCTACTATGTACAACTTGCTAATTCTTTCAAATCCACAACAAAAATGTAATATAAATTTTTTTCTTCCTTCCCCCTCCCACCTTAGAGATGGCTACCATTAGGCACAAATAGGTTTGTATATACATTATATATATGTAAAAATATTCTATGCATACTTCTACTTACCAGTTATTTCTCTGGATGCAGATAATATCTTTCTTATGTTTTTTCTAGTTAATTTTAGTATTTACAATAATCAAAATAACTTATTCATTCAAAGTCTTTCTTAAAACAATCTTGCTGTTACTCTATACGATGTTCTCTTAGTTCTGCATTATTTCATGCAACTCTGTTTTCTATTCTTTAAAATTAGGCTTATTTCTTTTATGCATTTAATTTCACCAGACTACCCAAAAAGTTTATGAAACCCTGCTCGAGATAAAAGTAAGAGCAGTGTTTTTTTTTTTTTTTCCGGTTGTGTGAGTCATGATTAGTAAAAATGGAGGCACAAAGAAAGATGTGGTGAATGGCTTCTGGTAAACAGAGATACAAAAAAGGGCAAAGGTTTGGACCTCAATCCACAGTCAGGTTTTCTCCCGGTGAGGAGCTTAAGCCAAATGAGAAAAATTCATATTGTTTTAATTCATTAACTTTTGATAAACTTCCTGCCTCAAAGCAAAACTAAATCCCAGTTTTCACGCTCTCTCAACATATCCCCAATAGACTTCTGAGACTTTCTCTTGGAGTGGTACCTATCTCTGTCTGAGTTGGGATCTCATATTACTTCTTTTTTTCTTTCTTTCTTTTTTTTTTTTTGACTAGGCAATGGGGTTAAGTGACTTGCTCAGGGTCACACAGCTAGTAAGTGTTTTGTATCTGAGCCACATTTGAACTCAGGTCCTACTGAATCCAGGGCCAGTGCTCTATCCAATGTGCCACCTAGCAGCCCCCTCATCTTCTACCTAAAGAACTCATTTACTCTTGTGTATTTCCTGGAATATTCTAAACTGTATACCTTCTCCAATTTCAGTTTACTGTTTTGCTTAGGTAAATAGGTTTACTTGTGGCTTGCTATTTGTGATAGTCTTTAAAGTAACCAGCATTTTATGGGAAGGCAAAATAGGTAAACCTCCTTAAAAGTGACCAGGGGAATGGCTTTTGTTCTAAGCCTATTGTATCCCTAGAAAAGCAATAGTGGGGTGAGACAGAGATATAAATCTAGCCTAATACCCCTCTTGGAAATAGGCAGGGTGAGGATCAAATGATTTCTTCTGCCGTGGCTCTTCTCCAATTCCCCTCAAAGCAGTAATCAGTCTCCCTTAGAAATGGATGGACAAGATTCCAAAGATATCTCTCTATGCCACCCACAAGTCATACTTTTATATAAAAAATCCATGTGGACATACATATTGCACATAGGCAAAACTTTCAATAGTAACGCAAGTTATATTATTATTATGTAACTATGATCATGAGATTTCTTTATCATTAAATGACAATAGTTATTTTCCACTAAAGTCACTATCCTGTGTCACCTCATGGCATAGTGATGATCCTGACTCAAAGGCTATACCAACAGAAAACCAACTCTGAAAACTCCCACTAATCTGGAAAATTTTTAAGAATGGGCCAAAAGATTTATACGTGTATACCATCTAGTGACTGTTAGCTAAATACAGAGAGTCTCATCTACAGAAAGTTAACATCAGGTGATTTTTTAAAAATCATGGCAAAACAAAGCAACAAGCATTTATTAAGTTCCTGTTACAAGCTAGCCACCATGCAAGGTGCTGGTGATACAAAGAAAGGCAAAAAAAGCCCGTGCTCTTTACAAAGGTATGGAATAATCTATGTTAGTACCAATCATGCCAGTGAAATCAAAGATCTTTTGAAATAGCCAAATATTGAAGATATTAGTAATAATTCGGCATCTAAAATGCCTAGCACATAGTATGTGATTAATAAATTCTTGTTGATTAGTGGACTGATTCAGTCCATTACAATTTAGTATGTCCATACCCATAGTAGAAGTAGAAATAATGTGCAATAGTGGAAGGTGCATTGGATCTGCAGGGAAAAAACCTGAGCCCAAATCTCTCCTACCCCAGTTATTTAGTACTTATGTGACCTTGACTGAGTCACTTAACCTCAGTTTCCTCCCTGGTAAAATTTCAAGGGGTTGGAATAGATATCTCTGAGGTTCTTTTCAATTGTGAATTCCATGATCACTAAATCAAGAGAATCTTCAATCTTTTGCACTTTGAACTTTAGTAATCATATTAAAGTGATAAGTGGAATCCATTTAAAAAAAACACCACCCTGAATTAATTTGAGTCACTGAGTGGCTTATAGTTAGCACCAGAGAACTGAAGAAATAAAGCCCCTCACACATTAAATGTTGAATGGCAAAACTTTTGTGCTCAAAACCAATTCTAATCTAGGGTACTTTGCCACATGCCATATGGGATTTTAAATGTAATCAAATAATTTACTTTCAGCTAAGAAGACTTGCTTTTCAGATGTCCTAAATACTGGCACTCAGACATTCTTTATTCACCTCACTTATTGATCTAAGAAGAAAACAGCTTTGTAAAAATAAAATTTTGTTCCTTGAGTTATCCTCTGCCCTTTATAAATGGCTTCTTGGCAGGGGGGTTATATGATTTGCCTGATGTATGATTGAAGTTGTCTGATTCTTATGGAGATTTCTTTCTATACATGGCATTTGGTTTGCCCATTTGAAGCTAAATAGTTAAATGGCTGCCTACCAGTGGCAGAAGTATAATTATGATATCATTAGAAATATTTAAATATAAATAACATCCTATATTTGTACTTGTCACTTGTCTGACTTTTGACAGGAAGAGCCAGTTTTGATGGGTTTCCTGGGGTCCCCTAGATTTTTATCCTGTTATCCAATTTTCCGCTGCACTGCTCTCCTTCTGTCATGCTGACTGCCATCCAGCCCTCTGTTTTCCCCCGAGGAGAGGTAAAGCTTTGTGCTACAATGGACAGAGGCAAAGAGAAAGAAAGCCCTTAGCTGAATATTTTCCCTAAGTGTTATCCTCTTCCTGCTTAATTGAGAAACCTTGCCATTTGAAGGATCAAAAAAGTTGAAGGGCTGTGGGGTTGGAGAAGAAGATTGAGGCCTTTGTGGATTTATTTTTTTCTCGTGGTGTTGCTTATATAGAGAAAAAGGCCTAGCCAACAAGCACACAAAGCCATAGGCAGCTCTTGAGTAGGAGCAGTTTCAGATGAGTGGTAGGGACAGGACCAAAGAGGCTGATTGTGAGTAGTTGCCAACATCATGAATATCTGCTCTTTAATGTGATCATTTTTTTGCACTTAATAGTATTTTATTTTTTCTAATTACATGTAAAGATAATTTTCCACATTCACTTTTGTAAGATTTCAAGTCCCAAAGTTTTCTTCTTCCCTCTCTTCCCTCCCACCTCCCCAAGACAGCAAGCAATCTGATATAGGCTTTACATGTACAATTATGTTAAACATATTTCCACATTAGTCATATTATGAAAGAAGAATTAGAACAAAAAGGAAAAACCATGGGACAGAAAAAAAAACAAAAAAAAATGAAAATAGTATGCTTTCATCTGAAATCTACCTGCTCATCATTTCTTATGGAACAATAATATTACATTACATTACAAGTATATGAGAGGAATACTTGGGGAGGTGGAAATTGTGGGGATGCTCATCAATTGGGGAATGGTGTATGAATGTAATATGGTATATGAATGTAATGTGGTGTATGAATATAATGAAATATTATTCAGAAAAACCTGGAAAGATTCACATGAACTGATGCTGAGTGAAGTGAGCAGAACCAGGAGAACATTGTGCCCAGTAACAGCAACATTGTGAGATGATCAACTATAATAAACTTAGCTCTTCTCAACAATACAACAATCTAACACAATTCCAAAAGACTCATGATGGGAAATGCTATCCATATCCAGAGAAAGAACTATGGAGTCTGAATGCAGATGAAAGCATACTATTTTCATTGTACATGTGGGTTCTTTTACCTTTTTTATGTCTTTGGGATATAGACCTAGCCAAACCTATTTTGCTAGTGACTAGCATCAGGAGAAAGTCTTGACTACTCTTTTCATAGCATGAAAAATAAATAAATTACTTACAGTTACTCTCCTTAAGCCTCTATCATATGTATTCATATCCCAGGACCTGAATTATAAGTGTTGGACTGTTTAAATACTTTTTTAGGATATTCTAAATTTAGGTAAAATTATTATAATGTTAAGTATTAATGTTTGAAATTCTATTGTGAGATTCTGTGGGAAATTTTTACTGACTAGTATGTTCCTAACAATTAGCCTAGTGTTCAAGTCCAAACATGTAATACAAATATAAAAGAAATTACCTTCTCTTGCTTGTCTAAAATATCTATGCATTAAAAAAGGAGGCTAGTTCTCTTTGGCAGTTTATGCAATGGAAAGAATGCTCAATTTAGGAACTTTTTTCTCTCAGCCAGAAAACCATGATTTAGTTTCATTATATGTATACTGAATCATGAAATGTCATATTGTAAATCTGGACAACATTTGGTTCAAATAGCCTCAGAATTTAGCAAATTATTGTCAATTAGTGTGGCATATTTATCCACAGAGAGCAGGAAATGATTCAAATGAGCTATTTACTACCTGTGTGAACTAAGATAATTCACTTACCCCCTTTGGACCTCAATTTTCTCATGTGTTGAATAAGGGGATTGAACTAGATGACCTCTAAAGTCCCTCCTAGCTCTAACTCTATGATCTGAAGCATAGGAGATCTTTGCTTTTGCCAAATATCATGAAAGAAATAAGAAAGAATAATTCATCTTTCTAATATTAAAATGATTGTAATACCTAGTAAAGCACTGGTGTATAGGTGTCCATCTTAATGAATGAATGGATGATTTGCCATTTAAAATTTGTATTGGTATTGTAGATATCTTCGTGATCATCTGATCTAAACCCATCATTTTGCAGATGAGGATATTGAAACCTAGAGAGATTAAATGATTTATCCAAGATCACAACGATATCAAAAAAGGGGGCTAAATTTGAACTCAAGTCCTCTGTATCAGAGCTAGTGTTCATTCTATTGTGTCATGCTGCCTCTCAGCGTTTAATACTTCATGACCCCATTTGAGGTTTTCTTGGCAAAGATACTGGAGTAGTTTGCCATTTCCTTCACAAGTTCATTTTATAGATTAGGAAAGTGAGTCAAACATGGTTAAGTGACTTGCCAGGGTCACATAGCTAGTGTCTAGGGCCAGATTTGAACTCAGGAAGATCAATCTTCCTGAATTCAGGCTCAGCATTCTATTCACTGCACCATATAGCTGCCAATTACTAATTTACAATATTTTGCTATCTTCTGAGGTCAAACAAAATGGATTCCAGATTTAAACTATAATATGACATATCATACATTCCTTGAGACTCAATCATGACTTTTTGGCTAAGGAGGAGAAAAAATGCTTCAAGGCTTTGTTTTGGTTAGTGTGAATTCACTTTCTAGGAACTAGAGATTTGTAAGGCAGAGTTCTTTGGGTTCCTTCCCAGCATTTTCAATGTGTGCTTAACACAGTTACCTTGACTTGACAGCAAAGGCAGGAAATGAGAGGTTCAAAACAGCAAACACTTTAATCAAACATTTTTACTAGTGGTCATCCTAGTTTTCAACAAAGACATCTTTGTTCCTAATTTGTGGTCGCAGTTGCTGAAATTCAAACAGTAAGAGGTTTATAACATACAGATTAGGGGGTTGATCTTTAATTTGGGATAAAATAGAAACATATTTTATATTAACTGTTTTTTATACAGCTCTTAAATAAAGTCTTATGCCAGTGTCTGATTGTAATGTGGAAGGATCCTTGAGTTCTTGACAGGGGTGTGCTGGTAAAGATTTAACAGTCTGTGCTCCCCCAAAAATGTACCCATAGCACACGTATAAATTGAATTTGAATTATCAACATTTCCCCCATCATTTTCTTTAGGCTAGACAACTGACAAAACAATAAATTAAGGCCTAATTGGTAGCACTGGCCAATACCTGAGGTATAAATGTTCAAACAAAAAAATTTAACAATCAGCTCTCCCAAGCTTTGTTCTAGTTGAACTCCAACATACCCTTAGTTCTTAAAGTTTTTGGCCAGAGTGCACAAGTTCATGAGTCCTACTAAACTGAGAAGATTTTGGGGTGTAGGACTAGCAACAAACTATGCCAGGAGGACTAGCCTACTAGCTGAATGGGAACAAGCTCATAACTACTAGCTGATTGTTTTTGTTGTTATCTTGGCTTCTGTTCATGAAATCACATACTAAAAAGTTTGAGAATTATGATCTATCACAGTAGAGAGAGTACTCACACTAAGAAAACCCAAATCTTTTCAAATATTGGAGTAATAAAAGAAAAGAAAATAATAGGCTCATAGATGTAGATCTGGAAGGGGCCCCAGAGGTCATCTGTCAAGTTCCACTCTCCATTTTATATTGAGGAAAGTAAGGCTCAGGAAAGTTTAATAACGTCTCTAAAATGTACAGGTTGTAATCCTTAGAGGTAGGATTTGAATCTAAAGCCTCTTATTCCAGAGCCTGTAGACTTTCCATTGTGTATGTCATTGTATTGACCCATAGTTAAGATTAGATAGCAGTATATTTTGCTTTGTCCCTAAGAGAGCAGATGGAGCGCTAGGCAATATTCATAGACGCTACCTTGAGTTTTACCTTCTTTCAATAAAACAACACCAGAGCATGTAAATTTGACAGCAAAATATAATAACTGTCTGAATTCTCTAATTTGACCAGTCATTAGATAGAAACCAAAATTTCAGCCAGGAGGAATAGATAGAATACCTTTTGTAGAACAAATTTCTTTTGCTGTCATCAGAGAGGACATCTACACCCTGATGAAAGACAGCTTTCCAAGCCTCTAGAGTGTGGAGCCTTTAAGATTTTCTGCTTTCCGTTTTTCTTTTTGCTCATACTATGAATCCTACTCCAGTCAATTTCTCACACCACTGTTTCCAATCATATTTTAGTGAAATTACTACTGAGTTTCCCATGTGGAAGAAGCTGAAATCTATTGTTCCTTCAATGGTATAAAATATAATTTGTGATTATAATTTGGGTTAAAACAAACCTTGACATGTCTTCTTATTTCCCCTAGAGTACCTTGCTCATGTGTTGTTAAGTTTCTAGAGTTCAGTTCTAAAAACGTCTTCTAAATTTTGTGCCTGGCTTGTTTGGTTTTGGGTATTTTGTTTGTTTGTTTGTTACATATCAGCACATTTTTAGAGTACTGCTTAATGTGCAAGAGTTTTACAAAATATCACCCCAGAATACTCTCCTTTTTTTTCTTTTTTACATTTAAATAATGAGTACTATGAACTAGGCAGTAGGTTAAGTGCTTTGTAATAATTATCTCCTTTGATCCTCACAACAACTCAGGGAAGTAAGTGCTATTATTATTCCCATTATATAGAAACTATGGCAAACAGAGGTTGTGACAAAGTGCCATTGAGTATCTGAGGTAAAATTTGAACTCACGTCTTCTTGACTCCAAGTCTAGTGCTTTATCTACTGCATCACCCAGCTGTTATTGAAATAAAAATAACTTATCTCTAAAAATTACTCTGTACCTTGTATTTTTTTTCAAATTTAATTAATGCACACATTGTCCCCACGTTCACATCTCTACCCTGGAGAAGGTAAGTTCCTTGAAGGCAAGACTTGCGTCATTCTTGTCTTTCTATTCCCAATGGCTAGCAATTCCCTGGCATATAAAAGTTACTTAATAACAGCTTTTAGAATAGAATTGAACTTTCAGAATCTAAGAGTTACAAAGGATATCAGAGGTGATTTAATCCAACCTGTACCTCAAAAGAAATTCCTTTCACAATGTCCCTGACATCTGCTCCTTTAGCTTTTGCTTGAAAGCCTCTGGTAAAGTTGAACCCACTACCTCCAAGGCAGCCCATTACACTTTTGAGTAGTGGTAATGGATAGGAAGGTGGGATCTGCCTTTTGGAAACTTCTCCCAATCCACTTATTTCCATTATACTCAATTTTATTCTATTGAACAAGCATTTATCAAGTAACTACTAAGTATAATGCTGTGCTGTATATGCTGGGTATACATTTTGAAAAAGTTACCTCCCCATGGAGCTTACATTCCTGCCTTAGTCCCTTAGCTTGACTGATCATTGGATGATAGATGTACAGTCCATCATTGAGCTTGTACTTGAAACTTTTCTGATTTGGCAGGGCTTGCCAGAGCTCAACTCTATTAGCATTGCCTTTAAGAACTCAGGGTCACTTCTCACCCACAAAGAGGAGAAAGGGTAGAAAAATGAAGATATTCCTCTCATATACACATAGATTTAGATACGTATCACATACTATGTCTATACCCTGTGATTTCAAGTCTTTATTCATTTTGATTTAAAGTTAAATAGCAATTCAAAATTTGGACACCTATTGATATTGGTAAAGGACTATGAATCTGTCAGAGAAAGACTCATTTATAAATACTCCAAAAACTTAATTGCTAATGTTTTTATTTTCATCTTGGCTCAATTAACCTTCAAATATGCTCTATTTTATAGTTATATTATTACTGTATTATACGGGGCATCACTATAGCAGAACAAGGAGGATTAATCCTTTAATGGGGTTGTACTTAATCACTTCAAAGTATATCCTTGGGCTAACCTTACTTTAGAAATCACTGTTCTCAGGGCAGCTAGGTGGCACAGTGGATAGAGCACCAGCCCTGAAGTCAGGAGGATCTGAGTTCAAATGCGGCCTCAGACCAAACACTTGACACTAGCTGTGTGACCTTGGGCAAGTCACTTAACCCCAATTGCCTTAAAAAAAAAAAAGAAATCACTGCTGTCCACATAACTATGGGAGCTCAAAAGGAACAGAAATGCTTGCATTCAACTTCAGGGTTCCTTGGCATATATGTTATATGTGTAACCCATGCCTCAAAGTCCATTTGCATTAAACCCCTCCTTACTGGTGAAAATTGATTATTCATTGCTTCATGCTTCTGTTAGGGGTGGAGTTACTGGGAACTTGAGAGAAGATGAATCCTGGTCTTCTGGCTTCCAGCTTTGAGAGAGAGGACATTCAGTTCCAGACTCTCTCCAGGTTCCCTGA
This sequence comes from Vombatus ursinus, assembly GCF_900497805.2. NCBI lineage: Eukaryota > Metazoa > Chordata > Mammalia > Diprotodontia > Vombatidae > Vombatus > Vombatus ursinus. The sequence continues at coordinate 33,844,949 of NW_020954557.1, read as the reverse complement.
AGGGAGAGAAAGACTCTGGGAAGAAACCATCATATAGAGGAATTGTCCCTAGCTTATGACACTTAGTACACTAGAAACTTTGGGGAATTTCCCCTTGGGTGAGATATGGGACTCTCTCTTGACTGAGCTAAGATATTTCATTCCAAATGAGAGAGCTCATTTACTCTGTGTATTATCTGTTATACAGTCTCATCTTCTGATTTGTTTGCTATTGGCTCAGATGAATGGGTCTATTGATGATTTGCTACATATGTTCACTATGGAAATGGCATTTATGGGTCTTGGATCTATAACTTGGAGGACACATTCCCCATTAAGGGATAACAAACATATCAATTACAAGCTCAGCTTGAACCTAAAAATTATTTCCCCTAGACTAACAATATTTAGGTGGATAGATATAATTCTAGCTCAGTACCCTTTCTCTGATGAAAAGAGTAGTTAGCCTCTTGTCTCAACCTCCTGCTTCCCTATTATCAGGAATCAAAGTCTTTCTTGGAGTAGAACGAGCAGAAGAGATTATAGAGATACCTATTTATGCCTATCTGAAAGCCACTTCTAGACAGACCTATGTGGCCACACATGGGTAACACATACCTACATCCCTTAAACATGTATCTTTTAAGATTTTCTATTTTAAGTAGACCCCAAGATAACATTTAAAGAACCCTCAAATCTTCATAAATAGAAACAAAAGCAGTATAAAATATTGACATATGCTACTTTATATATAAGAGGTTGGAAATGCAGTTGTTATTGACTTATTGGAGTGCAAAAACGCCATTGGGAAAATTAACATATGTTTTTCTGTCCTAAAAATTCAAAACTGGCTTAATAAATTTAACTCAAACTTTTGAAAAGAATTCACCTTCAGGCTGAGCCTGAGCATTGACAATCTGAGTTCAAAAGTTATTTGAGTGATGGTTGTGGGCACCTGAAAACAAGAATTTTAATCAGATTTTTATATAACATTCAGTATATTCATCAGAGAATAGATATAGAGCAAAAAGGAACCTAAGAAGTCACAAAACCCAATTCCCCCCTACCCACTCCACAACTGCCATTTTATAGATAAGGAAATTAAGGGCCAGAGAAATGGATTTGACAAAGATCACTCAAGCAATAAGTGGTAAAGACCAGATTTGAACTCCAATTTTCGTACTCCACATACTTTTGCTATTGTACCAACCCTCTTTAAACTCTACAGTTCCTGCTTCATGGCAGCAAAAGTCTGTGACATCTACCATATTGTTTGTGTAAATAGGTTCTCTATCAAGAATACTTGGTGTAGTGATATATTTGTGTGCTATGCTATTTTTAGTCATTCATCCATTCATTTAATATTTATTGAATGCATACTCTTCATCATCCATTCATCCATTTATTCATAATTTAACTCTTATGAAACACTTCAAATTCAAGAAGTAACAAAGTAAATATATGAATGGAATAGGAAGTAGGTCATTGGAAAGAGTAAGAAATAACAGATGGACAGTCTGAGAATTCCACAGGTGTTCATAAAATGTCAAAACACCAAGAAGACAATGTCTAGAATGTTGGTTGGGTCTTTTCTGAAGGAGGTCTTTGGAAGAACATCAATAAGAATTGTGCAAAATGAGAATGTATTGATGGGTTACTATCTGTACTGATGGAAAAAAAAAATCTGTTATCAGTGAGATCTCAGATTCATTGCAGTATTAAAGCATCATAGAATGTTTACTGTATTCAGGAAACTACATTAGCTGCTGGGAAAAGTACAAAAATAAAAAAATATATGGACCTTCAAGGAGCTCACAATCTTGTAGGAGTGACAAGACTAAATACACATGCCTCATAGTTGACACACAAAATCTCCTGTTGCCGCAGCCCAGGTTCATAGGGCATTTTGTTGTCAAAAGTATTTAATGCAGTGCCAAACATACAGTAGGTACTCAATAAATAGGAAGCAGTTTATTGAAATTGGGTATTAGCTTGTGTTTAGCCAGTGCTTCTCCCCTATCCTGCACCCATTTATAAAAAAAAAAACAAAAAAAAAAACAAAACAGAAGAGTAAGTACTCACTATGTAAACTTCCTTAACATGTTTTGGAACAGCTTCTCATTTTTTACCACACTTGTTCTCACTTTTAAAGTAAGCTAATTTTTTATCTGTTTTTTTTCAAAGTTCTCATTAGCAGCAAGCTTCACCCTTTAAATAGATATCAGCTCACACTGTAAGTACATACTGTTGATAACACTCTCTTATTCCTTTTTCATTTCACGGTTTTGGAAGAAAATCAACTTTCAGATGGGTAAGGAATAGACTACATGTAGGCCTAGTCTATTTAGTTTCCTTTCCTTGGCATCATTCCTAGGAAGGAGTCAAAGTGTAGGTCATTATGCTCAGAGGTAGCCCGTGGACAAACAACGATTCCTTCATTGTTTCCTCTCCTTTTAGCTTCTCTCTCCTTTCCCCCTATTTTTTTATACTTTGTCCATTATCTAACTAACTATAATATTAACTTAGAGTCCTAAGGTGCTCTAAGCTTCACAAAATCTTTCCTCACAACAACTGTATGAAGCAGGTAGGAATGGCGTTATTAGTTCCATTTTATAGATGAGGAAGCCAAGTGTCTGAGAAGGCAATGTTACATTTCCATAGTCATAAAACTAGTAAACATAAGAGTCAATATTCAAACAAAGGTCTTGTGAAGCAGAGTCCAGTGTTCTTTTTGTTATGCCATATTGCCTCCTAAGCATATTTATTAAACTTTCTTAAGTTTAATAAGTTGGGCTTGGTGTAGCCTCCTCTAATTCAGCCTCTGTACCCATTCTTATTAACTCTTGTCCATCATTTCTTCCTTCCATTTGATTGCTTCCTTTTCTTTCCTCTCTTTGCTTCTCTCGTTGCATGTTCATTAGCCTGTGCAGAGATCTTGGTTCACCCAACTAATTTACATGCCACAGACATCATGGGCTGTTACTTGAAAATAGATCCTCAGCCTGCCCTAGCCCTGCTTATGATTTGGGCATAGAACTCTGGGGTAAGGCCTTTTCCTTACAAATTATAAGTCTGAACAATGATCTGGTAGATTTGGACACGGTAAAAAATTTGGATAAATCAAAATGAACAAATATCCTAACTTTGGTCTTCATTTCTCTGAATTGGCTATCTACATATCCTAGATTCACTAAATAATTGCTCAGCCCTCCACTTTTGTTTGTACTGAGAAGACCAGAATAAGTAAATTTGTCATGAGATCAGGAAGTTCCACAAGGAATTAAAAGATGGAAGTTCTTAGCTTAATCGGTATTATCTAGTAGGTATGAGCAGCTTCCCTGAATCTTCTTTCTCTAGACATAGCATCTTCAGCATCTTCAGCTGCTTTTTTTATGTCCTGGTCTACAGTTCCATTGCCATCCTGGTTCAGAGATGAATCTATCTCTCCACTAAAACGTATCAATATATGACAGGTCAGAAGCCCACAGAATTAGAGAATTTCAGAGTTGCAAGGGAACTCTGAAGTTATCTATTCCAAACCATACCTGAATAGGAATCTCCTTATCCTTTTACAAATGGGAATAGGATTTCTCATAATAGAGAATCTCTATATCCTGACACATCTACTTTTGGACAATTCTTACTGTTAGAAAGTTTTTAATTCTGTCAATCTAAAAGCTGCCTCTCTTCAATTTTCGTATACCAGTTTGTAAAACAAAAAACAAGTGGGAACAGATCTTTAAATACCTGAACATAGCTATCACAATTCTCTTAAGTTTTCTCTTTTATTCTCCAGGGTAAGATAGAATTAGAGAACATTTATACACTACTATTGTCAGGCCTGTGCTAAGCACTAGAGATACAAACACAAACAAATAAGATTGTCCCTATCTTCACTAAGCTTATGCTATAAAGGGGGAAACAACATATAAAGGGGATCTGGTAAGTGGTGGTAATGGTATGTAGGTGGGTGAGGGTGAGGTACCAGAAGTTAGGAGAGTGATTTGAAGTAGGAAATTAATCATGGATGAAGCAGTGCATGAAATAGTAGTTAAGGCAAGAAGGGCATCAGTCAGAATAGTGGAATCTCAAGGCAGGAGTTTCTTAAAGGGTCTAGATATTGAGTTAAGGAATGAATGAGGTAGTAAGCACCCCCAGTTCTTTCAACTAATTTTCTTATATCGTGGTCTACAGTCCCCTCCCTCTCCTGTCTGCCATTTTGCCATAATTTAGCTTATTAAGGTTGTCCTTAAAATATGATGTTCAAAATTAAACACAACACTCCAGGTATGATCTGTCCAAGTGCCAAGGGTGGGCCTAACAGAGTGGTATCCTGTCAATTCTGGTTTAATTTTGGGGGAAAATGAGGTACACATAGATCATTGAACAGTTAACAAAAGGAGATTTATTTTGCCCTAACATAGAAAGATTATTCAACAAGGATAAAGTGAAACTTAGCTCAGTGTTTCCCATATGGAAATGCTGATTATCAGGGCAAGGTATGATAATTGGTAAGGTCTTAGGATATGAATTAAGTCTGAAGGGCTATGTCCCTATGTGGGTGGACCTTTTTATGTGTGTCAATATAGCCAGAGGCTACCAAGATACTCAGATACTCAAGATACACTGGCATCTAGGAGGAATTAGGAGGATTTCAGTTCAAATTCAATATATAATATAGCTATAATTGTCATCTGTAAAATGAGATGGAGAAGGAAATGACAACCCATTCTAGTATCTTTGCCAAGAAAACCCCAAACGTAGTCATGAAGAGTCAGACACAACAAAACATCAAACATAACCAAGATACTGTTCAAGGGAGGTGTAGTTTGAGCTTTGGCTCAACCCTGGGCAAATTACATCCCAACTTTGTGGCTCTTAGGGGAAAAAAAAGCCTTGTGGAGAGGGAAGGAAGAAGAAATATTGTTAGATACTAGTCCTATCACAACATGGTACAGTGCTGGTGGGCAATCACATCTCTTGGTCTAGATACTGAGTCTCTTAATGTAGTTAATATAACATCAGATTTTTGTCTTGTTTATCATTTTCATTATTGTTATTATTATTATTTGCCCACCATGCCACACTGTCTAATAATACTGAGCTTATAGTCACTAAAATTACCAGATCATTTTCACATGAATTTTTGTCCCTTTCAATTTTTACTTTAGTTCTTGAATCTTTGAAGGACATAATACTTAAACCTATTATATTTTGTTGTATTATCTTAGCCCAATATTCTACCCTGTTGAGTGTTAACTATTTCTCCTAGCTTTCTGTGATTTGAATATTTGATAAGAATTCTAATTGCTCCTTTATCAATGTAATTTATAAAGATTGAACATCATCTAAGGCCAAGAAAAGATAACAACAACAACTAGAAATTTTCTTTCAAGTTGACATTGACCTATTAATGATTGCTCTTTGAGTCTACTCACTTAACCAGTTTGAAAACCATCTAACTGGACTATTTTTTTGGCCTGTATCTCTTCATTTTTTTTCAACAAGGAGAAGTTACCCTGTTGATAATGGAAATTAGCTTAATTTGTCATGTCTTATTCTTGGTGAAACTTTTTAATGCTTTCCCTTTTTAAAAATTCACTAAGTATCCATTCAATAATGTGTTCTAGAATTTTTTTTCAGGAAATTTTACTAGACTGTTATTTGAAGCCTATTCTCTCTTTACTGAAAATTGTGACATTTGTCATCCAGTTTTGTAGTTCCTCTACTGTTATCCTTAATTTTTCTTTTGCTGTGTTCTTTTTCAAACATACATATTTCTATGATTAATAAAATGTAAATTCATTTAAAAGTTTTACTTTGATACTGATAAAATCTTGTTGACCTTGTTGGGTCTGTCTGTCAATGTGGGTACCCCATCCAACAATTAAGATCACAACATACCCATCCATGTCCTTTCATTCTGTGTAACTCAGTTATAATCTTCTATAAGATTATAATAAGCTTTCTTGAAGTAGCTTTTATTGCCATAGCATTTTCTTTAAAAATAATGCCTTTTGTATTTATATAAGTCATTTCTGAATATACTTCCCCTCACCCCCATTGAAATCTCCCCTTTGTAATTCCTCCTATACTTTATGAACCTTCCCTTGCAACAAAGAAAAAACAGTCAAGCAAACACAATGAATCCTGTGACAATGTCTGACAGCATATAGAATCACATACTCTATATTTAGAAGATTTATTCAATGTATTCAACACCCATAATTCCCAATCTTTCCCAGAAAAGCAGGGAGGTATAGTTCTTCATTGTTTGTCTTTTTTTCCCCCCAGGGCCAAAATCTTTGATCATCATAGTTATACAGTATTCATCTTTGTTTAATATTCCTATCATTTACATTATTTTATCTATTGCATACATTATTTTCTTGGTTCTGTTTAATTCATTCACCATCAATTTATATATCTTCTCACATTTTTCTGAATTCCTTATAGTGTTATTTCTTATGGTGCAATAATTTCTTTACATTCCTATGCCACAAGTTCATTTTCCAACCAATGTGCACCTACTTTGTTCTTACTTTTCTCCATGATTTTCTATACTAACAATGTTATGTACACAATAAATATTTATAGAATTGATTTCAATTGAATTTAGTTTTGTTGAGTAATATTTAAGCTCTTCAATTTGAACTTGTTCTAAGTTCATTCTCTAAGTTAAATAGCAGATATGGTAGTCAGAGGGTGATAGGATTAGACCAAAGTAGGAGATGATGATGAATTACTATGTAATGATCAATTATTTCATCAGTTTAGGGGAACTCTCAGTGTTGATGCTTCTACCTTCAGATCATAATGTGTCCACAATTTAGTATATAAGTACTAGGGAGTTGGCCAAGACACAGAGAGGTTAAGTGACTTGCCCAGGGTTACACAGCTCATAAATGTCAAGAGGTGGGATTTGAACACAAATCTTGTTGACTCCAAGCCAGTACTCTAACCACTATAGCCAGCTTCCTATGTAAATTGGCAATATAAATAGAAAATAATATGTGTTTGGTTAATGAACTCATTCCATTTTTTAAAAAAAATCATCATTGTTTTTGTTTTTATTGGGAAATACAACTTCCATATTAAAAGCTCTGGAACCAATCACCTTTTGATTTGTGAAAAAAGATAAATTACATTCACATGCATTCAATTTACATGTCAAAAATTTTTTTAAAAGAAATTGTTTTCCAAAACCTTTTAAAGAAATTTGCTTAGTTTTTTTTCTTGTTAGAGAAAAGAATGGAAATGAAAACAGAAACTTCTTTTGAATACGAGCTTGGTTTCCTTTGAAAGGAAAGTAGTCTTTTTCTATTAGAATGATCTTACTAAATAGAGACAAGTTTAAAATTCAAATGAGGTACACAAGTAGACAAAATAGTGAATAGTGAGGTTTTCCCTTTGGAGATACTATTTCTTTTTTTTTTTATCTTGATGTGGCAACAGCTTTTAAAAACGTGGTCTCATGCTCAGTAAAAGAAATTGAGTTAACTAAAAATATCAGAGCCTACTTATTTAAGCATCAGCCTTGGAAATCTAGTAAAGGTAAAGCATTTTGAAGTGAGAAATTACAGAGTGTGTTTTGTTTTGTATTTTTGTGCTCTAGGCTAATCAATATGCTGCATGCCAGAAAGGAAGAAGGGGCCAATACTGCTCTGTGATCAATCGGAGGAACAGACTTAGCATAGATAGAAAGTTGAATATTTCTTGGAGTGGTAGGCCTCTAACACAGATGTCATATTGTATTCATAGAAAGCTCCCTCAAGGTACAGGAAAAAATCAAAGCACAATGCTAAATCCCTCTGAGGTCTTCTGGGAAATAATAGAAGCACCTGGGTTCAAATCATGATTTCATTTGCAGATTCATTGAACCAAAGTTTCCCCTTGTTTGTGCAACAGGGATAATAATCTAGAAAGGCAACATGGTATAGTAGATAAAATGATAGACTTCTCAGGAAGACCATGTTCAAATCATGCCTTAGAACCTTACCACCTATCTTACCTTGGGCAAATCACAACTTCTCTGAGATGAAGTTTCTTCTGTGTAAATGGGATGAATACCTATTTCACAGGGTTGTTGTGACAACCAAAGGTCTATAAATTCTTGGCAAACCTAAAGTTCTATATAAAAATGAACTACTGTTTTATGTAATTCAGAAGTAGCATCAGTTTTATCTGGGCCTTTCCTTTTATAGTTTAGAATTTTTTAAATAAAAATAATTATAGCAGAATAGAAGGAAATTGAGTTATATAAAATTTCATGAAAAGAGTTATCATAAAAATAGCTTGTATGTATAAAGATAGATTTCTAAAAGTACTTTGCAAACATTACATCATTTGATCCTTATTACAACCCTTTGAGGTAATTAGTAAAAGCATAACTATCTCCATTTTATAGCTGAAATGGAACATCAGGGAAATGAAATAATTTGCCCGACACCTCACAGGTAGTAAGTAACAGAACCTGGACTAAGATATAGCAAACATTTATTAAGCACTTACTATATGACAGGCATTGTGCTAAATACTGGGAATACAAAAACAAGCAAAAAGAAAGACAGTCCCTGCCCCCAAGGAGCTTATATTCTAATGAAGGAAGACAACATAAAAAATAAAGCCGAAAAGGGTATTTTTTCTTTTTTGAGAGGGAAGAGGAAGGTATCCAGTGGGAGATGGTGCATGGTAGAAAATCTGGAGAGAGATGAAGGCATGGTTAACCCAGGTGCCCTCCTAACATGGAGGTTCTGGGAGGAGCCATGCCATCAGAGTCAGGTACCCTCTTATTTCTTAGCTGTGAATTCCAGTGCCAGAGTTATCTTCCAGGATGAAAAGGCTTCAGGGATGTGGCAGAAAAATTTGATGAGAAATGATAAGAACCCCATTGTCTTGACTACCAGAACTCTTAGATGGAACTTCTGACCAACAAATTTGTTTAATTTAAATATATCACTTCACACCCAAGTACATATTTCATTTACTTTACTCATCTTATGACTTAGATTGCCAAAACAACTGTATGGTGACCCTTTAATGAACAAGCAATTGAGTGTGTGCTGTGCTGGATATAGTGAGCAGATACTTCACTTAGACAGAACATTATCCTTGCTCTTCAGGGGATTTCTGTCTAGTAGAGAGATAAGATACTGACATAGAAAGTTGCAATACCTCATAGGACATGATGATTGCATTAGAGAGCTATAAAACAGCTCTCTATGGGAGTTTGTGGGAGTTGTTACTAACCAGTGCCCTCACAGATGGTTTCCTGGAAAAGGTACTATTCATGTATAAGTTTAAAAACTGAGTAGGAATTTATGGGGCAGCTAGGTGGTGAAGTGGATAGGGTGCTGGCTTAGAGTCAGGAAGACTCCTCTTCCTGAATTCAAATCCAGTGTCACACACTTACTGGCTGTGTGACCCTGGGCAAGTCATTTAAATCTGTTTACCTTTGTTCCTCATATGTAAAATGAGCTGGAGAAGGAAATGGTAAACCACTTTAGTATCTTTGCCAAGAAAACCCCAAATGGAGTCATAGAGAGTTGGAAACAACTGAACAACAACAAACATTATTGGAAACAGTTAAGTGAGAGGAAAGAGTAGACCAAGATAAGGAACTTGGTTTTTGATATGTTGAGTTTGGTATGTTGGTGGGACATCCAGATGAAGATATACTATAGGAAGTGAGGGGTGTGGGTCTGGAGCTCAGAAAGAATGGTGGTCAGCACTGGCTACATTGTTAGTCATCCATATAGAGAAGGTAGTTGATACTGTCATAGTGAATAACATTACCAAACAGCAAAGTATAGAGAAAAGAGAAGAAAGACAAGGACAGACTCTTAGGAAAAATCCACACTAGGGAGATAATCAACTTTGATAAGGGTTAAAGTGTCCAGGCCAAGGAAAATGAGGGCTAAAATACTTCAATGGTTTTGGTAACTAGATCATTAGCAACTTTAGAAAGCATAGTTTCAGTAGAATGGTGCTACAGAAATGCAATGCCTAAGGGTTTAGAAGAAAGTTGGTAATAATAAGGTGAAAGGTATAGACAAAACTTTCCAAAAAGATTAGCAGTGCAGTTGAGGAGAGATATGAAAGTATAAGGATCAAAAGCAAGTGTTTTGTAAAAATAAAGAAGAAAACATAAGGATATTTGTCAGGTCAATAGAAGAAGTCAATAATGAAATAAGGACTGATGACTGCCTCGAGGTCCTGCAGAACTTGGAGGGATGAAAGGTTCAGGTAGAGGGATTGACCTTAAGGATCATAGAATGCATCTATTAATGGATAGAAGAAAGAAAGAGGGAAATGATGCTGAGATTTCTAGAATGGAGGAGGAAGGATGAAATGGCCTTAATATTCTTAGAGAAGGAGTAAGTTAGGTTATATGGATGAAGTTGGTGGCAAGAGGAGAAAAGAATGATTTTTAACAGTTCTAGTAAGAAATTAAATAAGGAGGGATGGGGATAAAGTAAAAGGATTATTTACTTTTCTCTGTTCCTCAAGGTTATGTGTCATGAATTTATAGTAGATAATTTATAGTGTCATTAGTTTTTTTCCTTTGTTTAGAACTAATTAAGTTTAAAAAAAAACAAGTATTTTGGTTTTCTTTCTCCCTTTTAGATTAGCCATTCCTATTTCTGTAGTTTATCTTTGAAAAATAACCATTATTCACTGATGTAGCAAATATGTATCTGATTCCTTAAATCCTTCAGAGGTCAAATTGATTTCTAGCTAATAAAAACATGATGATAACTAGTATTTCATACATTTATCTGTAAATTGGAAGAATCTCAGTTTTTATATTTTTGAAACATTTTTCCTTCTTGATAATATAAAGAAATATTATTACATTAGTCAGTAGCAAAACAAAGTACTATGAGGTCTAAGTGGGGAGATTGTTACCAACTAGTACAACTAAGGAAGGCTTCCTGGATTTTGAGTTTTAGTATTTCTCTTGGTAGAGTAGAGTTCAGACCTCTGGTCATTGCCATTTGCCCTGCGACTGTGCCTCTCTCATCCACTGGGCCTTCCCAGTCAAATCAGTCAATGAGCACTTATTAAACACTTACTACATGCTAGGAATTGTGTTGCTGAGGGTACAAATTAAGGCAAAAATATGATCCCTGCCCTCAAGGACCACATGTCTAATGGAGGAGACAATATTAAAGAAATTATACCTACAAGGCACATGCAGTTTAAATGAATGGTAATTTTAAAGGGAAGGCACAAACAGGAGGTTGAGGCTTAGAGAAGATAGGCTGGGAAACAGTTCCTGTAGAAGGTAGTACTTGAAGTTAACCTTGAGTGAAGCCAGGGAAACCAGCAATTTGAAGGGAAAAGGGAGAACATTCCAGGCATGGGGGACAGTTAAAGCAGAGTCAGAAGACAGAGTATGTTCAAAGAATAGCAATGAAGCCACTGTTTCTGGATTGTGGAGAGGAGTGTAAGAAGGAGTGTAAAGTATAAGAAGGCTGGAAGGATTCCAGATCTTTTTATCCCTCCAGCTGCAACATCCTAAGGTCTACCAGGCCTTCCCATCTGCCTTGCAGCTGAAATCTCTTATATGTGTTGTTTCACTCTTTTAAAAATTGAGTGTTGAGAGGAGGGATGGTCTTATTTTTCTATTTATATCCCTTAGCCAATTCTAGAAATATACAAAAGAAATCCCTACCCCACCCCACCCCAGAAAAGATGTTATTCTCTCATTTCCCCATCTTCTTCCTCTTCTTCGACACCTCTGATGTAAAGGACATTATTGCACCTTATTAAAACTTCACCAAGGTGTCCAGACAATGCCCCATCTATGTATTCTTCTGTATTTGCAAGTTGCATGTTCATGTAGCCATCCACAGAGACCAGGTAACCTTTGTACTCATACAAGCACATACTAAACTCAATATATGTTTTTCATTAATTCATCTGAAGTTTAGTTATGGGTCTGAAAGAGACAACTTTTCTGTTTACTACCATTGATGGAAAAATATTTTTTCCCCTTTAAGACACTTGTCTTATGGAATTAAGTTCTAATCCAGTGACTAACAGCCTTTCTGAAGAAGTTTGCCAGTTCTTATTTACTCCTTCACAAGTTGTACATAGGGAGGACAGGAAGAGGAAATAGGCATGGAGAGATTGAGGAGGCCAGGTTGGGGACAATGGGTGATGGCACTTGCCGGGGTGAAGTAGCCCAATCAAATAGAGGAGTGAATTACTGGTTGAGTTAATCATTGTCATGATCATCACGCCATCCTTATTACCATGCCTCTTTCTGTGATCTGGGTTACAGTGCCAAAGCCCAAGACTGTATGTGTAGGTAGAATAAGCAACCCCACTATAAGTGGGCATAGCAATAGTAATAACTAGCATTTTTGTAGTGCTTTAAGGTTTGTAAAACACTTTACATGTGTTATATCACTTAATTCTCACAATAACCCTGAGAGGTAGGTGCTATTATTATCTCCATTTTACAGATGAGGAAACAGAAGTTGAACATAATTAAGTGACTTTTCAAGGATCACGTGGCTAGTAAATGTCTTAGATAGGATTTGAACTTGGATTTCCCCTACTACAGGACCAGCCTTCTACCTACTAGGCCACTTACCTGTAAGCAAACTGCTTAAATAGTGTTGGCACATGGGGAAGGGGGGCAATGACAGATATATTAATATAGATTAATTTTAACCTACTTTTAATCTCACTTTTAATGACATGAAATTCTACTCTCTGTGGCATATAGGTATTTAGTGATAAGACAAATTGCATCTGACTTGGTGAAGTTTCAAAGCCTCTAATGGAAAATAACACTCAGGAGATATTATTTTCAAATATAGAAGGAATACTATTTCCATACTTTGCATATACACAAAAATTCTGAGGGAGAAATTTGCAAGACATTTGAAAGAGGGGAAATTACTGACAAATCACAGAGAGTATACCTACATCCAAAAGGTGATTGAAAGCACATCACTAATTACCATCTTGCCCATCTCCATAAAATCTCTGAGAATCATCTACATATCTAATACTTCCTATATGAAAATATGAAAAGGAAAGTTGCTGACTTTAGCACAAAGTAGTTTGTTATAGGAGACGATATCTCTCTAGTCATCTAATTGACTGAAAAGGAGACAAGAAGAGCCTACTACATTTGTTTGTTGGTTATTTTAAAGAGTATTTCATTCAATGGAGCAAAAAACATTCTTAAAGACCTTCTAATATCAGCTAATGTGTCTTGTGCCTCTGTTAAGATCTTTTGAGATGCTTCAATAGATTCAACTTCAATGGTCATTTTATAACAAATCTGTTACTGGGATGTCAGGCAAGACATAAAACAAGGAGGGATATCAGCTTGACTAGGGTGACTGCCTCCTTCACGAAGAATGTCTTGTGTGAACAGAGTCTAAATGGAAGAGGGATTCAGTATGGATGATGCAGTCCTCTACATGCTTCTACTTGTGGATGATGTAGGATTCATTTCTCCAAGCCACGGGCTACTCAGGGACCTCCTGGATGAAATTCAATTCAACTGAACTCTGCTCAAACACTGATTAAGCACTTTCCAGGGATTATGCATTGTCCTAGACATTGGGAATTCAAAGACACAAATGATAGATTTCAAGAATGGAGGAGTTGGGGTGGGGTGCAGTCAAATGACCATAACCTTAGGAAATTAGGAGGCTGAGTTGTGTGTTATAAATGTTGGCGTTGGGTTGGGAAGACGGACATGAGGTTGACCTCTAGAAACTTACTTTTTACTGGGAATAAAACAACTTGTACACAGATGAGTAAATACAAAAGATATACTAAATACAAAATATTTTTAGAGGATGAAAGGACAATCAACTGGAGTAATTGACACTTTATAATATCATGTGAAGTTTAGTAGGGATAATTTCCCTTCATCAGTTTTTCTTTTTCCTTTCAAAGTGTCCCCTTGAAATCTCATCGACTTCTTTTTCCATATGAATGTCACTACTAGTTTCTCCAGTTCCATAAAATAGTCCTATATAATCTCAGTTGAGAAGTTCAGATCTGTCTGACTCCCCAGGCCTGTGCTCTGCCTACCTACTTCATAGGATTGTTGTAAGGGTCAAATGTAGGTAAAATATTTGGAAAACCTTAAAGTGCTCTATAAAAGTGAGCCATTATTATGCATAATCATAGTAGCATCTATTTTATCTGGGCTTCTAAACTTTGTCGTCTAGATTTTTAAGTGAAATTTTTTTTTGGCAGAATAGAAAGAAATTAAACCATATAAAACTTCATGGGAAGAGTAGTCATAACAATAAACTCATATGTGTAGAGTGAAATTTTCCTACCTCTGTGACCTGGGTCTCTATTTTGACATGTGTAAAATGAGGGGCTTAGACTAGGTGACATCTGTGATCTCTTCCAGCTCTAGGTCAATAATGCTAAATAGGCTGTAGCCCATTATTAACAATTACATGTCAGGATGTGGTATAAAATATATCACCCAGCAAAGATATAACAAAAAAAAAAGAGTTTGGCTATTTATGGAGCAAGGACAAAGGATTACCAGGATGTCCAAAGAATGACAAAATACCTAGGGGAAAGTTTCCAGAAGTTTTGCTTAGCTTTTCTGAGGAAGATTTATGGGAGAAAATGGACAACAATTGCACTGGATGAGAAAGTATAGGTGGGTTGAGCCTGGAGTGAGAGCCCCTACTAGTGGGATCCCCAAACATTTTGTATTGAAATATGAAGAACAGAGTTCACCTTAAAAATAATGTTAAGTAATCCCTAAATCATGTCTTCTGTACCTGCAGACTATGGAAATTCCTACATGAAAACTGAATGCATGTAACTTCCTTGAATCAAACATATCTATAAAAAAGAACTGGTTTCTCTATTAATCTAAATATTATCTATTGTAGAGGAAAGAATAGAGACTCCTTATAATTTGGAAATGTCCTGAGCATTTTGGAAGGATTCTGCCTGGTTTTTTTTTTTTTTTTTGATTTTCAAGCAGGGGACTAAGATATAATGTCATGGTATTAACCAGGAGACATCAAACTACATAACAAGGGCCAGATTTTTCCCACTGCTTGTTTTTATAGCCTTGCCCCTCTTTCTCCCCCACACCCCTGCCCCACCCACAGCTAAGGATGGCATTTATATTTTAAAATGTAATAAAACTTTATTTTTAAAATGTAAGTACCATTCTTAGTTTGCTGCCAGTACAAAAACAGGTGATGGATTTGATCTGAAGGTCATAGTTTGCTCACTCCTGGTATAAACCTAACAGACAGGAATCCCAGAGGACTGAGGATTGAGAGAATGGTACCTATATGACATTCCTTGAGTGTAGACTGGGACTTTCTTACCTATTTTTCCTGTTCTTTGTCCCACAATACCTCAAATTAGTCTTTGGTACCTAATTTTTTGGCATGCATTTGATTTGAATAAGGGGCTTTGTTATGTCCCTATCCATCTTCTTTATCTATCCTCTTTTTTTTTTTTATCAGTTTGTACCCTAGCCCAAACCTGAAAGTCTGGGTGACTGATCTAGGAACAACAAAGAAAGTTGGTGGTAAAGTGTATCCAAGCAGCCCTAGTTTATCATTGCATTTTGTAGCACCCCAATTCTGGATCTATTTTTGGGGGATTTCTTTTGTGTTGAATTGGTGAACTATGGGCCAGGGGAAGGCAAAGCTGGAAGATATGACTTCACCAAACATAACTGATCAATTACAAATTACCCTTTTCCCAAGAGAGATGGTCCTAGCTACATAATAAAGGGGGGGCACCTATTCTATAGCAAATGGGTACTTTGTTCAGAAGGGAACTTCACAAAAGCTGTGGCAATTTTTCAGTGGAAGCCATGTAGCTGTGGTATCAGATTATAATCTCAGTGACGTTGATAGTATATAATCCCTACTTTGGATGTTCCTCAGTTTAGCACAGTTCTTTTCACACAACATGTACTTAATGTTTGTTGAATTCAACATTATCCTATTAGGAATATCTTTTAAAAGAAACAACATGCCGAAGCGTGAATCCTTTAATAAACCCATTATTATTCAAGACCTAGGTATTGATGATGCCAAAAGCAACTTTCCTTCCTTTGTAGGAACCCAATGTACTCAAAATAGTCATAGAACTATAGATGACTATAGTCATCTAGCACAACCACTTCAGATTACAGATGAGGAAACTGAGTCTTAAAGATATGAAACAGTCACATAGCTAGCAAGTGTCCAGAGGCAGGATTTGTACCTGGATCTGCTTGGCTCAAGCAGAAAGGACCCTTAATCACCATCTAGTTCAACCCTTTCATTTTGGAGATGAAAAAAACTGAGTTTAAGAAAAGCTAAGTAACTTGCTTGAGGTCATACAGCAAGAAAGTTAGAGAGGAGACTTTATGCTGCCTCGTTTTTATTTTTTTCCTACAAGTATTCTATGTGGGTTATTTTATGACCCCTAATGTTCGTTATTTTTTAAAGCGTCTTCTCTAATGCTAATGATTTCTACAACATGACTTGAACACTGAATCTAGGATTCAGAGCCTAGGGAATTTGTTGCAGTTATGGTCAATATAATAGAAAGTAGCCTCCTGAATATAGCTGCTCAGGAGGCATCATGGCCTCAGCACAAAACTAAGTCGAAATAACTAAATAAGAGGAAGGCAAAGGGTGAAAGAAAACACCATCTGCTAACTCTCCACCAGTCATTTATAAGCAAGCTGGAATATAATGAAGGCCATTGCATTCGGATCATGAATGAATCCTTCTTCTTGGCTCTGATGAGCTCCTTTTCCCTAATAAATGTAATGCATACCTACTTTACAGTGGATCAGTAAACATGGGTTATGTGAATAAGGATAAAAAGGAAACACAATGAAATCTTTGCAGAGCTGTATGAATTATAGCAATTGGAATGATTTGCCACAATTTATTCTTTGTTTCATAATGTACCTATGAATTTCTATGATAGTCACAGTTTAATCTTAAAAGCTGAGCATTCATTTCCAAGGTGTTTACAGCCAGTTTTATTTTATTTTGATTATATTGACTGATTGCTAGAAGCAATAGTGTCTACATGCAATACATACCAAAGCCTTGAAATAGTGACTAGTGTCTGTCACACTCCCACCCCTAATACCTATGTAAATAACTTTCTTTGAATTTTAATGGGTAAGTCCTTGAAGGATGAGACTAGCAGTTGACTGCTGGCTCAGATTTTAAGAAGAAACTGCTGGCTTTTATCTTTTAATTACATTTTAATACAGGAACAAACAGCATACATTGTTGCGTGTACTTTAGAAGGACATGCAGCCTTGGGTTGTGAGAGCCTTGGCCTGGAATTCCAGTCCCTAACCCCAACTCTTATACTAGCTAGCTGGGTGACCTTGAGCAGATCACTTAACCTCTTAACTTCCATGAGTTGGAATAGATCCCTTCTAGCTCTAAAATTCTTTTATTCCAAGTACATTAATGTGAGGAAGCCATTGCATGCTTCTGTTTATAATTCCGATTTACAAAGGAAACTGCTTAAGTAGGAAACAGATACCTACCATTGTTTAACAAAGTGAAAGGGTATTTGCTTTAAGATTTTGTCCATTCAAGAAAATGTTAAATATTTACTAAGCCTTAATGCAAACTGTAATATATCTTATGTTCTAGGAGAAATAATTACTTTTCACACATATAGGTTTTTGTTTTTTGGGTGTGTTTTTTTTTTTTTGCATCACACTGCAAAAGCACTAATATGTATTGTGTTCAGCTATCATTATTTTTGTTAGCTTCCTAACACAATGTAAGAATGTCAAGGACAGAGTTTAGTTTTGTCTTTGTATTCCCAGACTATAACACAGTGCTGTGTATGCAGTAAGCACTTAATAAGTGCTTGTTGAATTAAATTGTTGTTCAATTTCTGTTTCTGTTTTTTTTTTAAGGTGGAGATCCCCTACTCATGTCAAGTCTACTAAAAGCAAAGAATTCACTTGGAATTACAAGATTTCAAAAATCAATACATTTCATGTTGTCTCTTTTCTCTGCCCTAATGATCTGCTGAAAAAAAAAAAAACCAGAGGATAAGGGAAGAAGCAAAATGTGCTATTCCTTCCAGAGATTTTTCTCACTCATTGCTCTCAGCATTAAGCATAAGCCTGGCAGGTACATTTTTGGAATAAAAATATTGGTACAAAAAGAATAATTTTCATTAATGTTGTTACAGTGATGGAAGCAACATATGGCTCAGATTAAGAAAGTGAATGTTAGCTATGAGGTTGCATCTGAGTGAGGCATTAATTAGGACTGAGGGTACCAAAAGTACTTGACTTTGAAAACAAATTTGTTTAATAAGCTTCATGGTTTGCAGATGCCTCTCTCTCCTCCTTTGCCATGATTTCTATTAAGGCAGTTTTAGCTGTGCAGAGTGAGGCCTATTACAGGAGGCACACTTTCTTGGGCTTTTGCTCTGTTAATGTTCTGAAGCAAGCTGGCACAGCTTTTGAGTAGTTAAGCCAATATTTAGGATGTATTTTACTGTTATGCTCTTCCAGATGATAAAACGATTATATTAAATCAGAAATGAATTTCAAAGCTTGAGATGTTCAGGGTTTGTCTTTTAAAAAGATACCATGGGCTGGAAAAATAAAAATGGAAGCTGGTAGGTTTTCCCTACTTTTCAAAAATGTGCTGACCTTGAAGCTACAGGCCAGGGAAGGATGCTATGCAATATTTTACTTTTTGGTCATAGGCACATAGAAGTAGAAGTAATGGAATCTTAGAGGCTATCTGATTCAGGATGCTCATTTTGCAGATGAGGAAACTGAGACCCAGAAAAGTGAAGAATTTATTCAAAGTCACTAGAGGTAGTAAATGGCAGAACCCAGAATTTGAACTTGGGCTCTCTGACTCCAAATCTAGCAACGTTTCCAGGCTGACAGGGTTGTTGCTTGGATTAGTCTAATGAGCTCTGCCTTGTGTTCCATGGCACTGATAAAAGATATATAGATAGGATATATATGTGTATATGTATATATGCATGTATGTATGTATATACATAAATGTAGTCTTAACCTTCAGAATTAGATTTATATTATTATGACAATATTCATATTCATTGGTCCATTTTCTTTCATTTACATTTTGCTTTATCTTATTTTATTTTTATATTGGTCCATTTTACAGAATCACCACGAGGCTACAAAATGTCTGGGAGAGCCTATTGAATACCTACTGGGGCAGCAGACATGTGGATTTTGTTGAATGCTCAACTACATATTGTATCACTTTCCTGGATTCAGAAGGTTGTAATGCCTCTCTTGGGATAAATAAACATTTCCTGTGAGGTCCCAATTTGCTAAATTGCCAGCTTCAAGTTTTGCAGTCCTTGCTACCCTAAATGAACTCATTTTATAGAAGAGAGGTTCTCATCAGTTGAGTGTTTTGTTGGTTCTTGGTGAAAAGGCCAAGGTTGAAGTGAAAGTAAGGAATTATTTTGGTTACTCCTTCAGCTCACATTGAGAGCAGAAAATGCATCTACTGTTGTGAAACCTACAGTGCTTGTTGTGCCCTCCACATTGGGGGAAAATATTAATCAGAATCTCTTTGGCTTTGCTGGCTTGATCAGCATTTATCACCAGAGTGGCTCCTAACTGCTTCTGTGACATTCATTGGTGCTTCACTTTCCCTGTTTGTATGATGGTGATTAGTTAATAAGTTGCCACCCATCTTCTAAAACTTCCTTTCTATGATTAAGTATTTTGCTTATATGAATTCTAGAGGTCCCTGGGGAATCAGGATTGTTATTCTCAGTATGGTGGAAGGAAGGAGAGAGAGAGGGAAGGAAGGAAGATAGGAAAGAAAGGATATAGGAAGGAAGGAAAATAGGAAGGAAAGAGGAAGGAAAGAAAGGAAGGAAGAGAGGAAGGAAGGAATATAGGAAGGATGATAAGAAAGAAAGAAGATAGGAAGAAAAGAAGGAGAAAAGAGAGAAAGGAGAGAATATAGAAAGATAGGAAGGAAAGAACAAAGGAAGGAAGAAGGAAGGAAACAGCATAGAAAGGAAGATGAGAATGAAAAGGTAGAAAGGAAGGAAGAAAGGAAAGAAGGAAGGAACAAAAGAGGAAGAAAGAAAAGAAAGAAAGATGAAAAAAAGGAAGGAAGATCATTGTTATCTTTCATTCTTGAAGAGGACCAAAATTACATCACAGTTAGAGTCAAGTTACAGTGTGTTCAACTGTGTCCATCAACCTCATTGTCAATGTGTGCATCCCTGGAAAGTATACCACCAGATAAGTGAACTTATCCACAGCATTCAAAACTTCTCCATTGGCTGTAACCAATGGTTCCACATATGGATGTTGTGGTGCTGGCTGATGGAGCACCTGTGTTTTCTTGGTGTTAATTATTAGACCAAAATTAGCACAAGCAACAAAGAATCGATCCATACTTTGTTAAATCTTAGCTTCAGAGGCTGCATTGAATGTACAATCATCTGTGAACAAAAAATCATTCACCAACCCTCCTTCCACTTTGGTTTTGGCTTGTAGCCTTTTCAAGTTGAAGAATTTACCATCAGTGAAGCAACTGACCTTGATGCTATGTTCATCCTCATTGAAGGCATTTGACAATATGGCTGAAAACACCATGCTAAAAAGCATGGGAGCAAGCACACAGCTTTGTTTCACTCCATTGGTGCCTGGGAAAGCCTGAGAGCATTGTCCATTATCCAGAACCCAGGCAAGCATGCTGTTGTAAAACTGACATATAATACTGATGAACTTTACCAGGCAACCAAATTTTGACATAATTTTCTGTAAGCCCTCATGATTGACAGTATCAAAGGCCTTTGTCAGATCTTCAAACATTGTGTACAGACCTCTGTTCTGCTCCTGGCATTTCTCCTGGAATTGTCGGGAAGCACACACCATATCAACCATTCCTGGGCCTTTCTTAAGCCATCCTAGTTCTCAGGTAGATGACCATGTTCCAGATGAAGGATCAGCCTATTAAAAAGGACTCTTGCCAGCCAAGAATTGCCAAGAATCTTTCCAGCAATGACTAAGAGAGAGGACACCTTCCCCCTGCCTGTGATTGTTACAGGACAATGCATTTCCTTTGCCTTTATAGAGATGGACAACGTATAAGTTCTTGAACTCCTGGAGGATAACCTCCTCTTGGCATATAACCTGGAAAATTTCAGTCAGTTTTTGTATGAGCAATGGACACCCCCCTCACACACACCTGACTTTGTAAACCTCAGCTAGAATAGAATCAACACCCGGTGCTTTGCCACAGGAGAGGAGCCTACTGACATTCAAAACCTCTTCTTCAGTTGGAATGTCAGCTAGGGAGGGACTGACTTCAACTTGAAGTAAATGGCCAATGGCTTCAACATTGACTGATGATGGTCTGTTGAGAACACTACAGAAGCGTTCAGCTCATCTCTCCAGGATTATGTCCTCATCACTAATCAATGTGAATCCATCAGCACTGAGTAGTTGAGATGCACCATATGTCTTTGGCCCACAAATAGTCTTCAGGGCATCATAAAAGTGCTTTGGATTGTTACTATCAGCATAAATCTGAATTTCATCTGCCTTCTTACTGAGCCAAGAATCTCGCATCTCTCTAAGCTTCACTTGTACTTTACTTTTGATAGAGTTAAATGCTGCCATCTTAGAGATGGATGATTTGTCCTGGTAAACCCTATGGAGTTCTTGTTTTTCACTTAGCAGCTTTTAAATTTTGCCATCATTTAATTCAAGCCAGTCTTTATGTTTGAAAGTGTTCTGACCCAGATGAGAAAATGCAGTGCTATACACCAAATCTCTGAAAGCTGCCCACTCCTTTTCTACTCCACTGTTGCCAACCATGTGTTGGCTCAACTTTCCTTCCAAGTTAGCAAAAAATTCTTCCCACTCAGAGAAGCACTCTAATCTGATGATATTAAGTCTTCTGGTAGTCATTTTGCTTTGGGCCACCACTTTTGTTGAATGCAAATATTTATCTTGGAGAGGGTAAGTCTATGATCAGCATAGCACTTTGCACCACACATTGCCTTCATCACTCTCACATCCTGTCTTTCTCTTCTCTTTATAATCACATAGTCTATTAAATGCCAATGTTTGCTACAAGGGTGCATCCATGAAGTTTTTATTGCATTTAGGTAAATGGAAAACAGCGTTGGTGATGAGAAGGTCATGAGATGCAGAAGTCTTCAGTAGTAAGTGACCATTGCTATTGCTGTTTCCAACTCCATTCCTCCCAAGGACTCCCTCCCACGTCTGGTAGTCTGAGCGTACTCTAGCATTAAAGTCACCCAGAATTGTAAGCTCGTCCTCTTTTGCCACATTGATGATAAGGGTCTCTAGGTCTTCATAAAATTTGTCTTTGACCTCATCAGGATTTGTTATGGTGGGAGCATAGTTACTGATGATGGTGGCATGGTGTTTTCCTGCTAGCGGCAATTACATCGTCATGAGCCTTTCATTCACTCTTTTTGGTGGACACACAAGCTTGTTGACTAGATTAGTTTTGATTGCAAAACCTCCTCCAACTTCACGACACTCCCCTTCACTGTAGTCACTCCAGAAAAACACAAATCCAGCTCCAACTTCAGTAAGCTAGCCTTCATTTGCCAGTCTTATTTCACTCAGGGATGCTATTTGAATGTGATACCTGCTGAATTCCCTCACAATAAGAGCTGTTCATCTTTCAGGTCTATTGGATTTTGTGTTGTCTATAAGTGTGCACACATTCTATCCAATGGTGAATGGAATCATCTTTGCAGAAGTTTTTGTACATTTTTTTGTGTTTTGACTACAGGGTGGGATCCCCGCCTGCCATGGTAATCAGGCCAGGGTTGGGTAAACAGACAGTTTTTAGGGCACCTTTTTGCACCCCTTCCTCACACCAGGAGGTGAGCAGTGTGGTCTTTAAAAGACTGCTCAGACACCCAGGGGGCTGCTGAATCCTACCGATGCTTCCAGTGAAAAGATGACCCTATGGCCTGGGTGGCCTGTGTATGGGGTTGTGAGTATATTTCCCAGTGTATCTGCACCTGCTGCTTTGTCACTGGCCTATCGCTACAAGACTTTGAGATAGGTAAAAATGGTAAAATGGTATGTGTGATGTCTTTTGATTCACACATAAGTTAGATTTAAGTGAGGCACAGTTGTATGAAGTCATCAGCCTCACTCTCTCTTCCAGAGTCATCCAGTCCAGTGGCAGGACAGAGTCAAGATGACTGGTGATGGCTCAAGGTGCAGTAGATGACCTTGGTGTCTTCAGTGTCTCATCAAGCTCTAAGCTCTCCACAGCACCTGCTTTGGCTGCCTTCATGGCCATTGGAATAAATTGTTCTCATCCACCCATTCCACCAGGGGAAGTCTTTACATGTTTAGGGGAGACACCCCCCCAACTCACAAAAAGGTTTGAGATCCTCAGATAACCTTCCACCTGGTTTAGCCTGTCTGCTGAAATGGTTTACCAGGGCATGGCCACTGCACATGCTACAGCTTCTTGGAGCCACAGGTGAGAGTTAGGTGGATCAGGTGGACACCTAAGGTGAAAAGCAGTCCTGAAAAGGGCTCAGCAGCCCTCCCTCCAGAGGTATTAGTCTTCCCTGAACACACTGCATACCCCAGAAGGATGGAAGATAGGAAGGAAGAAAAGAAGATAAGAAGGAAGAAAGATAAGAAGGAAGATAAGAAAGGAAGATAGGAAGGAACATAAGAAGGAAGTAAATAGGAAGGAAGGAAGGAAGATACCCTGGGAGATGGGTGCTATTATTATCCCCATTTTACAGTTGAGGAAACTGAGGTAGACAGAGGTGAAGTGCCTTGCCCAAGGGCACACATCTAATAAGTATCATAGGTTATATTTGAACTTGGGTCTTTCTCACACCAGGTGGAATTCTCTATCTACTTCATCACCTAATTGCCTCTAGTATGGGAGAATGTGCACTGGATCTGTAGTCGGAGAGATGTGGGTTCAAACCCTACATCTGACACTACCCGTGTACCTTGGATAAGTCACTTAACCTTGGTGGGCCTCAATTTCTTCATCTGTAAAGTGAGGGAGTTGAACTGGATGACTTTTGACATCTCTTCCAGCTCTAAATATATGATCCTTTGATGCTAGCAGGTTATATGCATCCACTCACATATGAATTTTCTCTTTTAAAACAGGAGTTTATATTTATTGAACACACTCTATTAAAACCAATATGAATTATTATAGGAAAATTTTATTTTAAACAGATATGCTAGTCTTTTCAATCAGGGGCCACTAAAACCATACAGAAGGATCCTTGTGGGTTGTATATTGACTTAGAAAGCCATATATTAACATAATCTGTTTCATTGTGTTTTTATTGATTTTGTTAAGTATTTCCCAATTACATTTTAATCTGGTTTGGGCTGCACTAGGGAGTAGTGTGGGTAATGTTTTTGATAACTGTTTTGGCTAATTATTGTTCATGGGGAAATTTCCTTTATTGTAGCCTAATAGCATATTCCTACAAAGCAGTGTATATAGAAAAAAACAGTAAGTAGAATTCTGCCTTTCTAAGACTCTTCTGAAGTGTCCCTAAAGCTTCAAGATCATTAAAGTTTTGAGTACCTTGAGGAAGCCAAGAGAAAACAGGAGAAAGGATAAGAGACAGAGAAGAAAACTAGCCTTCCATTCTCAGATCTATCCATCCTTAACATCCTTTGGATTACTGTCTGAGCAACCTTCCTTGTGTGCTACGTGACCACATTACTCCTTTACTAAAAAATCTTAAGTAGCTACCTAATCTCTACCAAATAAAATATTAACTCATGGTTTGCATATTCAAAGTCTTTCACATCTCTCTTCAAACCAGACCCATTTCTACCCCCTATTTTCATCCTTTCCTCTTTCATCTTTGCTTATGTCTTTCTACATGCCCAGCACAGACCTTCCTCTAATCTCTCCATCATCAGTTCTAGTCTTTTCCTTCTCTCAAGGCCTAAACGAGGTATGACTTTCTCTCTGAAGCTTTCCCTGCCCCCTTCTTTACCACATTCCACTCACTAATGGAAAGCAATCTCTTCCTCTTCAGATTTTTTATAGTAATTTTCCTAAACCTTTCCCTTGTACTTATAACACTCTCCTTTACATCCTAATTATTTATATAAATGCCATTCCCTCACTGAATTATAACCTCTTTGAAAGCAGAATCTATGTTGTATTTATAATCATATTCTCCTCTCCTACATTCAGCTAGGTGGTACATAACCACTGTCTATCTCAGTTTCCTCATCTGTAAAATGGAATGGAATAACATGTCATTTTCCACTACGTTCCGGGCACTGTGCTCAGTGCTTCACAAATATTATCACATTTATTATTTGAAAATAGTGGTGAAAAGCTATGAGACCCTGGGAAAGGTCCTTGACCCCTGACTGCTTCAGTTTCCTCATTTTAAAATGGAGGCTGAGGCAAATAGAAGTTAAGTGACTTGCCCAGCTGTCACAGAGAGAAAGTGTCTGAGACTGGATTTGAACTCAGATCTTCCTGAGTCCAAATTCAATCAACAATCCATTGCACCACCCACATGCCACACTGGTATCTAGGGGGTATTGAAAGACCTACAGGAAAGATTTCAGCATCTTTCTAAATCCTTTGTAGAGAATCTATGGGAGAACATGGGCAAAAATCATAAAAGATGAGGTGAAGTGGGGTTATGCTCTGTATCCAGGACATAGAAATAAATGAGAGCAAATACAACCAGTGAAGAATTGTAAAGAAATATCTCCACTTTTAGGACAAGGTCTTATATTGATTTGGTTTCTTCTATAAACGTATAGTTTGGTGTTTTGTTTGGCATTTAGGGTATAAAGTGGGTGAAGAAGGAGTAATTGAATGGGGTTGGAAATGCTTCAGTTGGGCTGGTGGCTCACTGTTTTGTGTCTACACCATGCTCATTCTCATCCTATTCCTTTACTTTTCCTTTTTACATTTCTTATAAATCGTTAGCCATTCTTAAGCTTCTAGCTGTAGTTTCATTTGCCCCAGGAAGACTTTTATGAACTCTCCAGTACACACAAATCGTTCCCTTTAGTGACTCTCATAGGATTTGCAGCCTGTATCACTTGCCTCACTCCCTGATGACCTATTGCAGTGTGATGGCATTCAAAAGGCGCCAGAGTACACTCATTAATAGCCACTGATTAACATTTATTAACATTGCAAGCTTTCTGAGTCTCACTCTTTATTTTTTTATGTTTTTTGTTGTTGTTGTTGTTGCTATGCAATTGGGGTTAAGTGACTTGCCCAGGGTCACACAGCTGGTAAGTGTCAAGTGTCTGAGAGTGGATTTGGACTCTGGTCCTCCTGACTCCAGGGGCAGTGCTCTATCTACTACACCACCTACTTTCCCCTCACTCTCTACTTCTGTAAGTTGAGAATGATAATAATTTCACTCCACATTGCAGTGGATGGGGTTGGTCTTGGAGGCTAGAAGACCTATGTTCAAAATCTGCTTGTATTACTTATTAGCTGCATGACTCTAGACAACTCTGTTAACCATTCTGAGGCTCAGTTCCCTCATCTGTAAAATGTGGATAACTTGTATAGTGCCAATGAGGGTGTTTGTGAATCCCAAATGAGATACACATATGTAGAGTTGATGGTAAGCTGAAAAGCTGTCATAGGATCAGTATGAAGAATAAATGAGACTGTAAAGCATATTGCAAGCCTTAAAATATTTTTATCAATATCAACTATAATTATTATAGGATGCTACTTATTTTACTGGTGTTTTTCTTGTCTGTCTTCCATATTGCAAGGTCTTTAATAATGGAGACCATGTCTTATATTTCTTTTGTATCCCTACCCTCACCCCTACCTCCACACCTAACAAAGTATTAGGTGTTAGTTGGTGCTCAATAAATACTTTTGAATTGATTAATTGGTTGATTGATTGATGGAGGTCAATACTTTGATGGGTCTGTTATCTTATCTATGTGACTACTTTTTTCAGTGACACAGATTGTCACCCTTTTTTTTTCTTTTGGTAAGGCAATTGGGGTTAAGTGACTTGCCCAGAGTCACACAGCTAGTAAGCATTATGTGTCTGAGGCCAGATTTGAACTCAGATCCTCCTGACTCCAGAGTTAGTGCTTTATCCACTGCACCACCTAGCTGCCCCATGAGATTGTCACCTATTCTTTCCTGCCCATTGTGTGAAACTCTTCCTCCCATAAAGCCATCACAGGGGATCTAGCCAAACTCCAGGGAACCTCCCTCTTGACAATGAATTGATACCAGTGAAGCATGAATTCTCTCCATCAGTCATCCTTTGCCCTTGCCATGAGACTAGCTCAACAAAGGACAGAAATTTAGAGAATTAAATAGCTTGGAAATGATCTAAATCAACTTTTAGATGTCTAGTAATTCATTGGTTGAGATAATGCAGCCCTCTGAGGTATAAAGGAAGCTGATTTTATCATGCTTATATAGCACTCAGGTGGCACAGACAGCCAAACCTCCTGTGTCAGCATCTTTTTCTAAGTAAGGATTCCCTCTTCTTTCCTGAGAGCTGGAAGATATAAAAGCAGTTTGCTGCTAAGCATGTTTAAAACTCATTCTCATATTCTGTGTATGCAAAGGAATGGTAGGTTTTTTTTGAAGTCTGTGGCTCAGCACACTAGTATTACAATCCACAGCTGCAATTTGCTGCCCAGTCTTCCTGGCTTGGAATCAGGAAGAAATTCTATCATCAGAGATGCAAAGTTCCCTCCTTAGTGAGTCATGGGGAATTAAAGAAAAAAAGATAACAAGAGGGTGCCAGAATTAAAAGGAGAAGTGGAGGAATCTTACCACCCCAGCACTGGGTCTGGAAGTCCCACTGCTTGGGAGCCCCACTCTTTGGTCAGCTTAAAGTGCTGTTATTCCATGATTCCATATAGCAAAGAACAATGTGTTAAAAACAAAAGTTTGAGAAGCACTATTGTAGAGATGGCAAATTAAAATCTCGAAGAATTTTTTTAACTGTAGAGTCACTATTTTCAAGATTTGTCCCTAAAATATCTGAATGAAAGGAATGAATGACACTTAGAAGTCCACTTGATCAAATGATCCTTTTTGAATCTACATGTCTTGTTCTGTTACTAAGAAACAGTTTGTAACAACCTAGCTCAACCATAGAGCCTAAATTACCATCATGTTTTCCTCATCAGTAATTAGAAACATTAAAAAAAAATTGAGGAAAAAAAACTTTCAAGAAAATTCTAAAGAAAGAAATTCTCGCTAACAGACCAAATGTGTACAGAATTTATAAGACAGTTGGAAGTGGCTCAGCTATGGGTTTGCTTTTTAATTTGAAATAAGAAACATGATTTCAAAATGGGCCCTGACAATTTCTAGGAAGAAAATGATAAACTTAACTGGACTTTTCTGACAACTTAAGTTCATAGATTAGAACTGGCAAGGATCCCACGTATTATCTAGCCCATCTATCTGATTTTGCAGATCAGGAAACTGAGGCTCAGAGAAGTTAGATGACTTGTCCAGTGCTATTCAGGTAACAAAACTGGAATTTGACCTCAGGTCCTCTAATACCAAATCCAATTTGCTTTCTACTTTACCACACTATCTCCCACTCATATAATGTCCTTCCAAGAGGCAAAACCAAGATCCTAAAAATGAAGGCTTTGTCAACTAATGTGAATTTAAAACTAGAACCTATTTCAACTATGTGCATGAGAAAGAGTATTTGGGCTAAAACAATTACTACTACTATTACTACTAATACTACTACTACTACCACCACCAACACCATATAGCACTTTAAGGTTTGCAAAGAACTTTATAACTATCATATCATTTTATCCACGCTATTAACCCTGGGAGGTAGGTGCTATTTTTATCCTCATTTTACAGAGAAAGGGTAAATGACTTACCCAGGTTCACAAAGCACGTAAGTGCCTGAAGTTGGATTTGAACTCAGGTATTCCTAACTCCAATGTTCTATCCACTAGGCCTATATAAAAAGAAAAGGTGATTTTTTTTTCATCTGAGAACTTTACATCTGAAAGCCCTTCCAAGAGATAGCCACCCAACTATGATTTAGTAAATAACTCCTAAAGAGTTTCCTGAGAAACACAGAGATGAAGTGCCTTTACCAGGGTCACATAGGAAGTTTCGGGGTCTGGAGCTGAACTCTGCACTTTCAGATTAGAGACATAGGCCTTTATCTACTGCCATACTGCCTCTAGCTATGCATGCATCAAAATTAAAATGTCTTGTTCCATTTCACCCTGAAAAACTTGAGGTCGATCAAGTCACTCAAAGGAAGACTCATTTACAGAAAACGCTAATTTCCCCAAGAATCAGACAGATTCTTAGACTTCATTAGTGGTTTTAGGAAGTTTTAATGCCTTCAGCAGGCTCAGTTTATTATTATCCTTTCTGACATCTTTCTCATTAAAAAAATGTCTCGTTATCCTAAAGTGCCTCTTTAGTCATGAATGAATATGGATCATCAAGAAAGATAGAACATTTCACCCAGTCATTGGGAGCTGCTAATTATAGTTTTATGATACTGCTAATGTTCGGAGTGATCAACTTATATTTAAGCAGCCTTAGTTTTCAGCAAACTTGAAAGAAACCCAAAGAATTTAGTGGGAATAATGACAGTCTTTAATGTTGCATAAGAGGCTGTGTTGAACAGGATGACCTGCTGTGCTCTTCAAACCCAAGGGGGAGATAACTCTTAACAGGGTATATAACCAGACTCTGATCTGTGTTTAATTAACAGTTCAATAACTCTGGGAATATCCCAAAAATACATTATCCTTTACAATGTGATTTTTATTTAGCTGAGCTCCCATCTTAGTGAAGAATTTGATGAATTATTTGGAAATTAAAATGAATGACAGTCAAATATTCATTTCAAGAGATCATTACTTGGTTCTCGTTGGTGAATTCTTCACAATTTCCACACAGAAGCTCCTTCAGACTACGCTTTCTTAACCTAACATTGCTTTAAATATAGATTTTTATTTTTTAGTTAATTGATCTAGATCTGGAAGGGATCTCAGAGACCATCTAGTTCAACCCCCTCCTTTTACAGATGGGGAAACTGAGATATAGTGAGTTTCAGTGACTTAGTCAAAGTCACACAGGTAGCACGCATCAGAGGCAGTAATTCAACACAGGTCATCTGACTTTAGAAATATACTCTTTCCAATGTAACAAGTTCACAACATCAAAAATGTATTTGTGTGAATGTGTATGTGTGCCTGCATGTTTGTGTACATGTTTACGTGGGTGTTTTGAAAAAGTAACACCAAAAAGGTTTTTCTTTTTGATCCTTACTTATTTAATCTTCTCATTCCCTATACTCTAGTTATCTTCAGCATCAGCATCAATAAGCATTTATTAAGTACCTACTATGTGCCAGGTATTATGCTAAGCTCCAAATATGGAGTATTGTGATATATGGGATGATTGCCACAAAGTATATGGAAAGATAATTAAAACTAAGCCAACTTCTAAGTAACTGAAGAACCAATAGTGGTACAAGAGAAGAGATGATGGATTATCCCTCCTTCCTCATAAATGAAAGGTGGGAAATTACTAGGGCAGAGAGGGATCCCAAAGTCTGATTTACAGATAGCCTGAATTACTCTAGAAATTTCTGGAGCCCCTTCATTAATACTTTCAACTAATCCTTGAGTGTCGTGAGTCATCTTCTCTTTCCTCACTTGGTAATCTCATCTTCTCCAATAGGTTCAACTATTTATTAAAATGACTTCTAATCTATATATCTAGTCCTTGTCTCTCCCCTGAAATTCAGCTACTCATCACCAATCACTGGTTGGACAATTTGAACTATGTTTCTGAGGTATCCCGAACTCAATATATTCAAAAGAGAACTTATCTTTTTTCCCCAAAAACTTTTCCCTTTTTCCAAAGTTGCCTATTACCATTATCCTCCTAGTCCCTCAAATTCATGACCTCCATATCATTTTTGACACCTCACCTTCCCTTGCCCTACATGCCCAATCAGTAATCAATCTTTCTCTCTCAAACTCTCAAGTATATCACTTTCTTTCTACAATCCAGTCATACTGATCTACATACTATTCCTGGCAGAGATTATTCATTTTATTTCCTTCCTTCTCATCTTTTAGCTGTTTGTCTTCCATGCCTAGGATCTTATCCCCCCACCCCCCCACCCCAGCTCACCTATACCACTTAGTTTCCCTGGCTATCTTCAAGACTCAGCTCAAATTCCACTTTCTCCCGGAGGCTTTTCCGGTCTCTGCATCTGCTAATGTCTTCCCTCTGAGATTATCTTTCATTTTCACTGTATATTTATACATTGTCTCTCCCATTAAAATAAGAGCTCTTTGAGGGCAAGGAGCATAGTTTGGTTTTCTTTGTATTTCTAGCACTTAGCTCAGTGGAGCACTGGGCCAGGGCACACAAATATTTCCTGACTGAATGACTGAAACTAGACAACTAGCTGTTTCACACACTTAATGTTCTGTCTCTTGCCTGTGTGATTTGCATAGATACCTCCAACCTTCTGGTACAGTGGAAAGAGAGTTGAAATGGTAGACAAAAGACCCAGACTCAAATTCCTGCTCTTGCTCTTCCTGAGTATTTCGAACGCAACATGTAGGTTTCTTCATCTATAAAATAGTAAGTTAGATATCCCATTCTAAAAAAACTGATCTGCCCAACCTCTCAAAATCCTCATCTTCACTCCAGGCTCAGTTTGGATGCCACCTCCTCCATGAACCTAACCCAACTCAACCCAAGTTACTAAAATTCCCTTGCCTAATTACCTGTATTATACTTTTCTATATGTTTGTTCAGGACTCCTGATATCCTTAATTGTTAGTAATCTCTTCTTTATCATATTATTATGAGATGTACGTGTTGACTGCTTTATATAGCGTTTAGAGGTCGTCTTCAACTAGCAGGGCAGGTGCTGTAGAGAATGTCTAGTTCAGATTTAGGGTACTCTGTATCCATATCTCTTAAAAGTATAGTTCATGAGCCTCCACAAATATGCTTGACCTTATTAGTCATCTAGATACCATATTTATTTCAGTTAGTCAATCAACAAACATTTACTAAGATTGCAAAGATACAAAGAAATACAAAGGAAAGCAAAAATGTGGTCCCTGCCTTCAAGGAGCTCACATTCTAATAGGGGTGACAATACATAAATAACTATGCACATCACACACAGAGAGACATATATTTGTGTATATACATATATCACACAGAGAAGGGAAAGAGAGAGAGGAAAGACAGAGAGAGTGAGAGAGAGAGAGACAGAGAGAGATAGAGACAGAGACAGAGAGAGAGAGAGAGAGAGAGAGAGAGAGAGAGAGAGAGA